>NC_133361.1:38420522-38457070 GCF_049309525.1 Garra rufa | reverse complement strand
TGAATTGTTTTCACAAAATGTTGTTCTCTGCAGCAAAATGTCTTGCAGGTCAAGGGGGTTGAATAATTTTGATCGCAACTGTATATATATATATATATATATATATATATATATATATATATATATATATATATATTTAGGCAAAATAAGAAAAATGTACACATCCTCAATCCATTCAAAAGTTTACACCCCTGGCTCTTAATTCATTGCGTTTCCTTCTGAAGCATCAGTTAGCATTTTTTATAAATTCAACTATTATTTTTCTCTTGTGGACTATATGTAAACGTCTTTTATATGAAATGCCGTATTCAGGTCAGTACTAAATAAATAGCATGCATTTTGTATGTTCCCTCTTATTTAGGTAAAATAATTAACATTTTGCAGATTCTGCAAGGTGTATGTAAACTTTTGACCTCAACTGTAGGTCATTTGCCTCATAAAATGTCTCACCTGGAACTCCTCAGATGACTCCTCCTCAGGACTCTCATGTTTTGAGCCAAAAGCAATTGGATTCAATGGCTGCTTTCGAGGAGCACCAGAAATGTCCTTTCTGTCAAGCGGCTTTAAGTGAGATGCAAGTACTATATCCCTGAAATCATAAAATCATAATATATTAAATTATTACAAGAGACACCCGTGTTATTTTAGTATCACTGTGATACACAACAATTGTTATGAAATAATGCTTTTTTTATGTTTTTATGATCATTTTATCTATTTTTAGAAAAAAACTTTTTTTGAATGTCCATATAGTTTTATTTTATTTTTTTTAAATGAATGATTACGCTATTTCAGTTTCAGTTATTTGAATATTAAGTTAAACTAAAAGGAAATTATAACTTTGGTCATTTATTTTAGTTAACGTTTGGAGAACTAAAGTTTTACAGCTAGTAAATGTAAATTATACAGAACAATAAATGAAAAACGTACCTGAATTCTTCATAGCTGGCGACATTTTGGTTTAAAGCACGAAATTTGGCATCGTTTTCCCTCTGATACTTCCTGTCCGCTTCCAGCGCCGCTTGCAGCTCTTTTTCAAGAGAACTGAAATTTATTATATCAGATTTCTCCATACCTGCTGTTGCTGTTAAGTGAAAAGTCACTCACTTTACTTTTATGAGGAGAACTGATAATGTTATTTACCTCAAAAGACAGAAGTTCACCAACTGAATACGAGTAACGTTACAGCTAACTTCCTAGCTCACGAGTCCATAACAAACTGGTTTCCATAACAACCACGCATAGCACTTACGCTTTGGAGCCAGCAGGAAAGGGAAAGTGTGCTCTGTAACAGTTAGATGAGCGAATCTTATTTGAAACGGGTTATTTATATATTTTGTAGGATATACTGTGTAACATTACCAAAACAAAAAATGTACAATTTAAGATTATTTTAACGATTAAATCACCATCATAGGCGTGCAGATCTGATTGCATTAAATTTTCAAAAACAGTTGACCTAATGAATATTGTATTTACCGTTTTTTTTGTGCAAAATCAATTGTATGACTTTTATATAAGCTTATTAATTTTTGAAAAATCTCAGATTCTTAAATGCATACAGGCCATTCTACACAATTGGTCATAGATTAAATAAAGTAGTTGAAAAAAAGTTCCTCAAAGTTTGTATGTATGCAAATTGTATAACATTTAAGGTACATCCATTTCTAGCAACTGTGCAGTTAATTCTCATATTGTATTTGTCAATTTTAGAATTTCTGAAATTTTCTTTTAAGAAAAAAGTTCCCATGTTTCGGTGGTGACTGCACATTTTCAGTAACAACTACACGACTTTTAACCCACATACTAAATTTGCATAACTGTACAAAAATTTTATTTTCCCTAAATAAAGGATTATGTGGTTCTTTTTGTCGCTAACGAAACACCACCAAATGTTTCGGTCGTGACAATTTTAGATACTTTTGAACCCGGCTAAAAAATGCTAATCAGCACATGGTTAGCTAGCACAGTTCTGAATAGTCATACACATAAACTATAATAGAATAACTGCCAGTGTTTAATTGTAGAAAAATTGTGTTCGGTAGTCACAATTCGCACAGATTTTTCACCTTTGAACACATTTACCTCAAAATGATGGGGCCTATCTACTCATTGTGTAGCTATGAGAGAAAGATACAAATATTTCTTACATGTAGGTGTGTAGTTAAAATCAGTCTCAGCCAATGGAGTAAACCATACACTGTTTCAGCAGTGACATAAAAATGCAGGACACATTTTAAACAAAGTTTCATAATTTACAAAGAAATTTAGGGGTTAGGGTCCCCTCCAAAATGAAAGCAGCCACTAAATAACGGTTTTATATAAATTAAGTTTACTGATATTTTTAATCTTGTGGGTTTCATTAGAAAATAAAAGGATGTTAGAAAACATCTAAGATTTGAATCCTTGAATGCTTTTTAAATGTGTTTTTTTTTTTGGTTGTGGGACAGTAGTTTGCACCAATTGTAGAATGGCCCATACAAATTTTTAACCAGGAAGTCTATTGAAGCCTATGAAATGTGAACACATTCAAAACACTGCAATTTTAACTTTACCGTGTCAACACAAAATTCCCTGGAATCAACAGACAGTGACGCATGTAAACTGAGGATTTTATTGAAAATGACAAGCCACATTTGCACTACCAGCATTGGATCCTGGGGCAGAGGTCTGCGCATTCCTTAGCTACAGTTCCTGTGATAGCTGAGCCTACAAAAGAGAACAAAAACAATTTAGCACTCCACCTGAACAAATTCTAGAACATAAAGTTAAAACTCAGTAAGAGAAGTAAAATGTTCCATCACGGATTGAGATTCAACAGCACATGGCGTCTGCCATCTCACCCAACAGCAATGGGATTTACTATTCCTTCATTGACGACTCACCCAGCCACTGAGCAGACAAAGCAAGTGCTTTAAGAAGGGTACCAAAACAAGGTCTTATATTCATAACTCACCTTTCATTTCTCCTGTTATTCACCATGACCCCAGCATTGTCTTCAAAGTATAGAAGCACACCGTCTTTTTTGCTGATACGACTTCCGCTGTCGTATCACCACCGCAGGATGCACTAAAAGAGGGAAATTGTATAAGCATATATATACACACTTATGTTATTGGCATTCATAAAGCTCAGGTTCTAGATGACAGGAAAAAAAAGAAAAAGAAAAAAAAAAGAATTCAGTCTCTGCAAACACTCACCCATTTTCCTGAGCTCTGGCTTGCCTTTCTTTACTGAGAAGGATGTTAGCAAACATCTAAGATTTGAACACTTGAATGCTTTTTAAATGTGTTTTTTGGTTTGTTTGACAGTAGTTTTCACCAATTCTGTAGAATGACCTATACTAAGTTTTTAACCAGGAAGTCTATTAAGCTTTCATATACTCATGTCAAATGTCAGTAGCTACTCAAGACAATATTTATCACGCAAATGTATTTACCACATGTACTGAAGTCAAAGAATCAAGCTTTTAATATGCTAACAGAGTAATTGAATTTTGCATTAAATGGCATATGAAATGTGAACACATTCAAAATGTTGCAATTTTAACTTTAGTGTCACGACAATATTCCCTGCAATCAACAGACTGTGACGCATGTAAACTTTGAGGATTTTATTGAAAACGACAAGCCACATTTGCACTCAGGCAATGCTACCAGCATTGGAAGCAATCCTGGGCCAGAGGTCTGCGCATTCCTTGGCTACGGGTCCTGTGATAGCTGAGCCTACAAACAGAACAAAAACAACTTAGCACCACACCTGGGCAAATTCTTAAACATTAAGTTAAAACGGCAGTTCTCAATACGAGAAGTAAAATGTTCCATCACGGATTGAGATTCAACAGCACATGGCGTCTGCCATCTCACCCAACAGCAATGGGATTTACTATTCCTTCATTGACGACTCACCCAGCCACTGAGCAGACAAAGCAAGTGCTTTAAGAAGGGTACCAAAACAAGGTCTTATATTCATAACTCACCTTTCATTTCTCCTTTGTTATTCACTATGACCCCAGCATTGTCTTCAAAGTATAGAAACACGCCGTCTTTTCGCCGATACGACTTCCGCTGTCGTATCACCACCGCAGGATGCACTAGATTAAAAGTGGAAAATCGTATAAGCATATATACTTATATTTTATTTGCATTCTTATCCAGCATAAAGCTCAAGTTCCAGAGGCAAAGTCTCTGCAAACACTCACCCTTTTTCCTGAGTTCTGGCTTGCCTTTCTTCACTGTGGCCATAACCATGTCACCCACACCAGCGGCGGGGAGCCTGTTCAGACGACCCTTGATGCCTTTGACGGATATGATGTACAGGTTCTTGGCACCTAAGTGAGAGGAAAGCAACAGATATGTGGAGTTCAATAACTTTGCAACTCATTAGTATATTCTAAAATAATTTCTATGCTTAAAGTTAAGTCTGCTAACCCTCAGCTGGGTCATCAAAAACAAGCTAACATTTGTTCCATCACCGATTGAGATTCAACAGCACATGGCGACTGCCATCTCACCCAAAAGCAATGGGATTTACTATTCCTTCATTGACGACTCACCCAGCCATTGAGCAGACAAAGCAAGTGCTTTAATGAAGGATGACAAGCTGAAAAACAGGCAAACCTCATACCTGTGTTGTCAGCGCAGTTGATGACCGCTCCCACTGGGAGACCCAGTGAAATACGGAACTTGGCTCCCGATGACCCACCACGTCCTAAACAGAAGAAAAAACGCATTAGAAGTTTACAAAGGTAGGGTACAACAACCAAAAGATGCCAGTCACATGTGACCCTGGACCACAAAACCAGTCATAAGTCAATTTTTTAAATTGAGATTTGTTATGATAGAACAATATTTGGTCGAGATACTACTATTTGAAAATCTGTATCTGAGGGTGCAAAAAAAAAAAAAAAATCAAAATATTAAGAACATCACCTTTAAAGTTTTTCAAATGAAGTTCTAAACAATACAAAATGTATAAAATATCTTCATGGAACATGATCTCTACTTAATATCCTAATGATTTTTGGCATAAAAAGAAAAACTGATAATTTTTGACCCATACACTGTATTGTTTGCTATTGCTACAAACATGCCCATGCTACTTATGACTGGTTTTGTGGTCCAGGGTCACATATGCTGTTTGCTCAGCTAGCCAGTTAAGTGACTAAATTAATTTATAACTGATTGACAAAAAATGTAGTGACTTTAAATACAAACTACAAATGAGAGTCATAGAGACAACTGTCCACAGACTTAAGCAAACAACCATTTTGCCAATAACACTGCAAAACCTCAAGTCATTTACATCAGAATGATTTAATCTCATCACGACGGAAAGATTTGGAAAGATTCCTTACAGTAACAGTAGCATCAGTCACTATTTAGATTCCCTGCCATCAAAAAGACCATAAGAAAGTGAATGATGGCTGAGGTTGTCATTCTGCATAAAAGCCAATGTTTTCCATAAAGAAAAAGTATTAAAGGTTTGAAACAACGCGTTCATTTTAGGGTGGACTGTTCCTCCAAATCTGCAAATGTCTAACTGGTATGGACTCGGTTGCGAGTTACAGTAGCTTACTGACATTTGCTAAATTACCTGACTGGTACAGTTACTACAGACGAGGACAATAATACTTTAGAAGATCAACAGTTTTAGCTCTGTACTAACGTTACCTGTAAATCTCAAATACATTCATTTTTTAGCAAGTTAACTCACCACCATCCCAGCCGAGTGTCTACCTGCTTGGTTGCATGTTGTCGGTCCGCTCCTCGCACATTTAAGTTAGTTCTTTTAAAAGCCAAATTGCTTGTTTTACATTACAGTTATCGTCAAACCACTTCAAGCCTTGCTTTCGCACAACAAAGTTTGTGTATGAAGTGTTTAAGCATCATACTACTGGCTCCACGAGACTGAGTCCGCGCAATTAGCAAACATGGCTTCCCCTGCTAGCGGCAAATGTACTTAACTATTTTTATCTAAGATATACTTGACATCTAATGTCAATATATCGAAAATATAAGCTCCCTATAATAACTTTAACTCATTTGTTCCTTTATTGGGCTCCAGTGCATGTCATTTTAAGGATGATTGTGGATTTTCAATGTGTTTCTTACCTCTCTTAGACATTGTCGCCGAAAGGGAAAGAGGAAGAACGAGAAAGGAATGATGGGATATAATCGTGCGCGTACCACAGCTCTCACAGCATCCGGCGCGCACTTCAACGCCATCATCTGTATACCGCCACCTAGTGAGGCGAAGGTATGCCTTGCTAATACATTTTCGTTCCACGTGGTGAATTTTAGCCACTGATAGTAGAATAATAGATCTGAAGAAATGAAGAAAATTGCAAATATACAGTGAGGTGTAAGTCGGACACATTGACTCATTAGACTTGAATGTGGCTCACATCAGCGCGACACAGACCAAATTAATATAACCTGTGAAGAGAATGAGTATTAAATTACAAAATACTGAAATAAATAACCTCCAGTGTATATTAGCTAGGCTATATGAAATATTTGGGATTTAAATGAATGCTTCGGAATCTTGACTCACAGTTGTGGATAACTACACTACCAGTCAAAAGTTTTTGAACAGTAAGATTTTTAATGTTTTTTTTTTTTTTTCAGAAGTCTCTTCTGCTTTATTTGATCCAATAAAGCAGTAATATTGTGACATATTTTATATTATTTAAAATAACTGTTTTCTATTTGGCTATATTTTTAAAATGTAATTTGTTCCAGTGATCAAAGCTACATTTTCAGCATCAGTAGGTACTCCAGATCAAATGATCCTTCAGAAATCATTCTAATATGCTGATTTTCTGTTTAAATTTTTTTTTTTAATTATTATTATCAATATACAGTTCAGTACATTTTTTTTCTGGATTCTTTGATGAATAGAAAGATGCAATTTCATTATTATGAGATGTTAAGTCATTATAACAAGATTTTAAGTCATTATCATAAGAATTTTTTTTCGTTATTATGAGATGGAAAGTCATTATTTCGAGAATGTTTCTCATTATTATTACAAGAAAGTTTCTCATTATTACGAGATTTATTTTTTCTGAATATTATTACTTTTTAACTAATTATTACAATAATGTTTCTCAATATAATGAGATACTAAGTCATAATTATGAGAAAGTTTCTCATTATTATGATTTACAAAATCATATTTTTTCTCTACTGTGGTGGGAACGGGCTTCTATAGTCCTTCTGAACTTTCTATTCATCAAAGAAACTTGAAAAAAAACTCAGCTGTTTTTGACACAACAACAACAACAATAATAATAATAATAATAACAAATGTTTTTTGAGCAAATCTGAATATTAGAATGATTTCTGAAGGATCATGTGACTGGAGTAATGATGCTAAAAAATCAGCTTTGAAATCACAGGAATAAATTACATTTTAAAATATATTCAAATAGAAAAGAGTTATTTTAAATAGAAAAATTATTTCAAAATGTTGCTGTTTTTGCTGTACTTTAGATCAAATAAATGCAGGCTAGGTAAGCAGAAGAGACTTCTTTAAAAAAACATTCATATCTTACTGTCCAAAAACATTAGACTGGCGGTGTATATTATCACAATTTAAATACAATAAATTGTTCATATGTTTGTAATTCATAAAGGCTATTATATTTAGGCTACATGTGTGTTGTAGAAAATGTCTATTAAAATTGTTAACAGCAAAACATCAAATATGCAGTGATTCAGATGTTTAAATGAGACAAGGAGATAATATTCAAACCTGAGATGATTTTAATACTTTAAGTATATGTTTCCATTTGACCAGCCCTTTGAAAATTTGTGTTTCTTATTGCATGCTCCACTTCCTATCTAAACAAGCAAATATGTTAATCGTCTTTATGCAGAACAACATTTTACTGGTTATATCGAATACAATATGTCATTTTGTAAATTTATCTGTTGGATTGAACATTTTACTTGTCAGTAATTTAGTAATTTAAACATCAAACAATATTTAAGATTTCCAAAGTATGAAATGTGCCCATTAACACAACATGCCACAATCATGAGATGAAAAAATGGGAAATCATTTTTCTATTCTTTTTTTTTTATCTAGAATCTTCTATAATTTAAATATAATGCTTAATGTAATAAATATATGATATATTTATATGCACATATATAATATTATATTAAATATAACTGCATCTTAGTAAGAAGTAGACAACATGATATACAGTAATATACACACATTTACACTACCATTAAGAAGTTTGGGGTCAGTAAGATTTTTTAGCCTCTTATGCTCACCAAGGCTGCATTTATTTGACCACAAATACAGAATTATTGTGAAATAGTATTGCAATTTAAAATAACGGCTTTCTATTTTAACATAATTTAAAATGTTTTTTTTTTTTTTTTAACATTGTCACTTTTAATCAATTGAATGTTACTTTGCTGCATGAAAGTATTTATTTTAAATCTTACCGACCCCTAATTTCTGAACAACATGTGTACCGTGTATAATAATGGAACATTTTATTAGTGCATGTTGCTTCTCAGTGGGCTGCCGATTTGGGTCAGGATGGGATGGGTGGTGAGGTTGGCTAAAGAGGTCAGCATTGGCAGTTATCCCAGCACAGGTTGTGTTTACCCTGGGCACAGACACCTGCATGGTGCTCTGCATCCCCTCCTGCCTGTCAGGAGAGCTCGAGCCAGGCACACTTCCCTTCACGGGATGGCATCGAGCCTTGGCAAGAACACTCTCTCTTTCTCTTTCTCTTTCTCTGTCTCCGTCTCCATCTCCTGTTCCTCCATCTGTTTAGATGTATTGTCGGAGTCAGTGGCTTCATTGTCTGCTCGTTGGCGCTCCTCACAGGTAGCGTGAAGGTGCGTCTGCCACGTTCCATCCCGGTAGGTGCAAAAACACACCGTCCGCTCATCAATCTCAACACGCTCTCCAGCTGAGATCACGCGATTTCCGGCAAAGCAGTTTGGCCCTATAATAAAAAGAGACATGAAGAGCATGTGTTTGGTTAGAATTATAGCTTCTCTTACAGTGAGGAAAAATTGTCAGATCCCCTGCTGATTTTGTATGTTTGCCCACTGACAAAGAAATTATCAGATTATAATAATACTAGGTTTATTTGAACAGTGAGAGACAGAATAACAACAATAAAAAAAATCCAGATAAATGCATTTCAAAAAAGTTATAAATTGATTTGCATTTTAATGAGTGAAATAAGTATTCGACCCCTTCGCAAAACATGACTTAGTACTTGGTGGCAACACCCTTGTTGGCAATCACAGAGGTCAGATGTTTCTTGTAGTTGGCCACTAGGTTTGCACACATCTCAGGGGTGTTTTTGTCCCACTCCTCTTTGCAGATCCTCTCCAAGTCATCAAGGTTTCTTGGCAACTCCAACCTTCAGCTCCCTCCACAGATTTTCTATGGGACTAAGGTCTGAAGACTGGCTAGGCCACTCCAGGACCTTAATGTGCTTCTTCTTGAGCCACTCCTTTGTTGCCTTGGTCATGTGTTTTGGGTCATTGCCCTGTTCCCTTATCAGAAAAACACCCCCAAAGCATAATGTTTTCACCTCCATATTTAATGGTGGGGATGGAGTTCTTGGGATCAAAGGCAGCCTTCCTCCTCTTCCAAACATGGCGAGTTGAGTTGATGCCAAAGAGCTCGATTTTGGTCTCATCTGGCCACAACACTTTCACCCAGTTCTCCTCTGAATCATTCAGAATCAAACTTCAGACGGGCCTGTACATGTGCTTACTTGAGCAGGGGGACCTTGTGGGTGCTGCAGGATTTCAGTACTTCACAGCCTAGTGTGTTAAAAATTGTTTTCTTGGTGACTATGATCCCAGCTGCCTTGAGACATTGACAAGATCCTCCTGTGTAGTTCTGGGCTGATTCCCCACCATCCTCATGATCATTGAAACTCTACGAGGTGAGATCTTGCATGGAGCCCCAGACCGAGGGAGAGTGACAGTTATTTTGTGTTTCTTCCATTTGCGAATAATCACACCAACTGTTGTCACCTTCTCACCAAGCTGCTTGGTGATGGTCTTGTAGCCCATTCCAGCCTTGTGTAGGTCTACAATCTTGTCCCTCTTAAAGGGAGTGCTCCTAATCTCAACTCATTTAAAAGACACCTGGGAGCCAGATCTTGCTGATTGATAGGGGATCAAATACTTATTTCGCTCATTAAAATTCAAAGCAATGTACAACTTTTTTGAAATGTTTGTTGTTATTCTGTCACTGTTAAAATAAACCTACGTTATATATTTTCTTTGTCAGTGGGTAAACATACAAAATCAGCAAGGGATCATATTTTCCCCCTCACTATAGGAATAGTTTACCCAAAAATGAAAATTCTGTGTTCATTTACTCACCCTAATGTCATTGCAAAACTTGCTATGTTCTGTGAAACCCAAAATAAAACTGTTAAAAGTTAAATTAATTTTTCGAAATACTTTTTCCTGTGTTCTGCAGAATAAACAAAGTCTTGCAGGTTAATAGGAACAACATGAGGGACAGAATTTAAATATTTGGGTGAACTATCCCTTTAACCACTATTGTCTATTGAATGAGTGATCTCAAATAGACATTGCCAGGCATAAACACCCAAATGCATTACATTTACAATGTCTTTTATATATGCAATATCCTTTGTTTTGAAATCTGTACACATTACTTAATAGATTCTATAAAAACATTACATACTCAAACTATCACACACAATCTGTCCCCTTCAAGCCTTCTGCTGTCAAGGATGGCCCAATGCCCCATAGTGCCTGTGCCATCCCAGCACGCCGTGAACTAGTTCCTATTTATAGACGGCATGGTAGTAAGCAATCCATCGAACATTTCCATTGCATCATTATTTTTCCATGACATCACCATGAACTATGCAGTGATCAAGAAAAAAATCAATCAAAACAAGAGGTGACAACCTTACATGCCTCTCAAAACAGTCTTGAAAGATGCATGTGATGCAGATGCAGGTGTTTGTTTAAACATTACTTTACAGTGTTAATAACGTTGAATGGGACATACATGCATGTCGAGGTGTTGCATGTGTAAAAACTCTCACCACTTTTGCACACAGGACAACAATGGTTGGGTTCGTATTCAGGATTCACACAATGTAAGGCAGGGCAGCCAGATACGGTGCAGTAAACTTCTCTGTTGACTTCACACCGGCAACGCTCACAGGGTGACAACTGTTTGAAACAGGAACAAAGAAATTAAAATTCACTGACATATTGATTGACAGGACAGGGAAAACATCCATACTGTCAGATAACGGAAACAGGCGATTGCACTCAAACTTAGATTAATGACTCTGAATGGATTAACCTAAAATCATTCCTTTATACATAAACATTTTTTCCAGTGATGTACACTCTCAGGAATAAAAAAGATACAAAACTTTTACTGGGGCAGTATCCTTTCAAAAGGTATGCACAAATTTAGTGGTAAATAAGATAAAAGCCTGTTTTCTTCCAAACTTTTTATCCCACAAACAATAGTTTATTGACTATAGAGTTAAACAAAACACAGATATTAGATCATTATCATGCAAACTTTTTATTTCCTGAAAACTGAGCAGTGTTGTGATAAAACAAAATAAAAAAAATGCAAGGGGTCACCATTACATAATATATTTTCTGCATTGTTGCAATAAACCTAAGAATATTAGTGACAATCAAATCACAACGAAACATTACAATAATTAAAATACCCTGCTGAAAATAAACAATAGAAACCATCACAGAAATTCTAATGCTTTCCACTATAAATGCAATTACAAATATTACAAACCATCAACTTTTAACAATTAAAACCAATGAAAATGGTTTTCTGTAGAGTGTTTTGGGACATATTCCATTAGAATTTAGCAAGCCACCAATAGAAGGCGACCAACTACCAGTAGAAAACCCACAGGGTCTATTAGTTTCCGTTAAAACTAATACAATTCCCAGTATAACCCGTAATGATGTCCATTGTTTTCTTACAGGGTGTCCATGCAGACCAATATAGTATTTTATACTCTAAGAACTTTCGGTGACTCACCCTAAATTCCTCCAGCATTCTGTAAGTTTTGCCCCCGTATACACAAACTTTACTGACGGCTTCGCACACGGGACAGCAGGACTTGTATTTGATGCGCGTACATCGCGGGTGTATCCGCGGGCACTTCGGTCTGACACACACCGGTCCATCCTCTGTGCAGGTGCAGGGACACGCTGTGGAGCTCGGGTAATAAACCTCTCCGATGCTATAAACAAAACCTTGATCGTCGATACAGAACTTGCCACGATAATCACCGAATTCGTACTCCAGCTCGGATTTGGACGAATACTCTGAGGCGCTTTCGAGAACAAAGCACTGGAGTGCAAACGAGATGCAAAGGACGAGAGATCGCATCCTTACTGGCAGTATGTTGTGGTCTGGATTGTCATCATACGGGTTTGGCAGTGCATAAACATATGCCCAATGACATACACAAGAGAAAATGACCCTCCTCTGAATGTCACTATCAGTAACCGTACAAACAAGCTTTCTGGCAACTGTGTTTTGATGTTAAGGACGACTTTAATAAGAAAAGTGTTTCTTTACATTTACTTTTTATATTAGGAATAGCACGTGCTTGTGTTACACTTTTAGAACAATTCTAATCTTTTTAAAATATTAAAATGTTTTTAAACCTATTTCTTAAACCTTCACCATTTAAATAATATGGAACTGATGCATGGATGCACACATGGCGGTATATGTTTCTCAGGTAAAGAGCGTCACAAAAACGGTGATGTTACATGTATGTGCAGAGACCAGATTGTTTTCATAATCAAATTAAACTAGTTTTACTCCTTTTTCGCCATCTGCTGGTCAAATGACTGGAATGCAGCACAATCCTATGATCCAATCCCCTTGACATGTATACATAAATCCTGGGTTATTTTTTAAAACCAAATGCTGGGTTCTGAACTTCTGTTGGGTCATTTATTGGGTTGTTTTTAATATTTTTACCCAGGTGCTGGGTAGTTTTTCTGCACCCTAAAAAGTGCTGGGTTATTTTGTAGAGTTACTTAAAATAATTTTTAAATGATTGATTAAATATCGGGTTATTTTTTTGCTACCTAACCACTGGGTCATCTCCGATGAAAACAACCCAGCTGCTGAGTTACAGTCAGAGCGTGGTCTTTTTGTGGCTTTTACAGGAGAGAGCGGTTCTCCGTTCTAACGCTGATTTTGCACTTCTTCAGTGAAATAAAGGTTTGTATAATTAATTTATAAAGTCTTTACTGTGCTGTAAATTATATTATTTTATACAACACAATGTACAAGGACAATATGTCAGTCACTAAGTTAAAATACTACTTTGAAATGTTTAAATGTTTTTAAATTTTTATTTCTAAAATGATTGTTAAACTAGTTTAAATGTATGTAATATTGTAAACAATGCTGTATTCACCCAAATAAATTCAATTTGTCTTATATTTTTGCCCATCAGTGTTCTTGCTTAATAATAAATGTTAATTTTTTGATTATTGCTGTTGCCTCTATAATCCTTAGTGTGATTTAATAATTTTTAAACAATAGTTAAAAACATTTAACCCAACCAGCTGGGTAAAAATAACCCAGCATGTGTTCTGTCCAATATTTACCCAGCGCTGGGTTGCCAAATAACCCAAGTTGGGTTGTTTTTAAACCAGCATTGATTAGAGTGTACATTTTCAGTAGCTTTGTCCTGCTTTTTTTTTTTTTTTTTTTTTGAAGACATGTGAAATAAACTTACTTAAACTTGGGTTGTTTTGGTTATATGTTTACCCAACATTTTGAGTAGTTTTATTTAATTTGAATATTGCTTAAATACTATTATATTTTTTTCTTACAATGAGCTTAAATAGATTTTCACCTTTTGATTATTGCTGATGCCTCTAGTAATTATGTGTCTCATTTTTAATTTACAATCTATTTTGGGTTATTTTAAGCCAGTCATACACTATTTTTACACAAAAGTTGAGTTAAAAAAACACGCAGAAGGCTGGGTTACACATTTAACTCAACCGCTGGATCAGAACAACTTAATTGCTGGGTTTGTCCATATTAACATATCTTGCTTGGATAAGGAAAAATTGATAAGTTCAGAGCTTCATTAAAAAGTCACACTCTAATGGCTAACAACTATGCTGACAGAGCACTTTTTGTTCTTTGTGTCAGACATGATGTTGTTCTATCCATTGTTCTGGTTAGGTTGCTTGCTTTTTGTTTTTTGGAGGATCACTAACACCTCACCAGCCTGTAAATTTTGCTGGACTTCCTCATTCTCTGGTCTATTTATCTCCTCTGTATCTCCCTCCTTCTAAAGGGAAATCCCTCAGTTGCGGTGATATTGCATCAGGTATCATGTTGTGAGGTTGTCATATCTTCACTAACTGTTGCTAAAAACTTTGCTTTTGGCACTAAGAGAATAACTGCCCGAGTTTTGCCTTTTTATACAATAAATAAAAAGTTTATTAAAAAAAAAAAACTTACTAGGCTTACATGTTTACCTGTATGTCATGTTTCCGTGAATTGATATAAGAAGTGTGAACATGAATATGATCTTACATTTCTGAAATATTAACTTTAAACCTTAGGGGGTATTTCAAGTAAACATTTTAGGTTAAAAGGGTTCAACCCTCTCGATTACAGTCCAGTTGCTATACTTCTTGACTTTAATTCAGGCTTTTTGCTTTTGTTCTATTGACTTACAATGCAGCCAAGATCAAATGTTTTAACACACTGCCTTTATAGGTCCAGAAAATTGATATTATGTAAATGCTGCCAGCTTTATCTAAAGTGATTTCAATGACCCTGACAGTATTTCATCACAAATACAATACGTATACAATAAACATTATACAGTAGAATACTTACATTTACTCATGTCATACTTACATTAATTATATTAGATGAAAAAATGAGAATTAAATACCATCTGAAAGGGGTGAAGTAACATTAGTTACCTGGCTTGTTAGCCTGACTTGACATCACTCAGATTCTTGCTGATGCATTTAGTAATTTAATACAATTAGATTACACACGCAAAATAATCTGATGACTCCTTATGTATAATATTCTCGTCACGCGTTTAGTTGTATCACGTGGTTTTAGAGTTACTACACAATTGCGTGAAGTTCAACCAAATATCAAATATATATAAGACTCGGAGCGAGTAGAACAACAGATATATATATATATTGTACACCATTATTATTATTTAGTTTGTTCTGTCAACTTAAGTGAACCGAAACCAACTTTACTTCTTTGCAACTACACGTTGCATCATTTACAATGTAATTATATTTTATTAGCAAAGATATGCACCGCCCATGAACTTTCATTGGATAATAACACACGTGATTAGGGTTCTGGAGAAACTGATTGGCCAGGACCGCTGATCAATAATTCATGAGGAGAAGAAAAACACACATGACTCATTTTCCTAACATTTTTTAAATAACTCCTAAAACGTGCACAGTGACAGACTGTCAGATTTTAATGTAAGTTACTCTATTATCATCTTAGCATGTTGTAGTGAGCCCGGTAATATGTAGAGATACGTGTTTATCTCGACACAGCAGGTTTGGGTTTTAGCCTAGTGGTGAGTGGCGTTACAGTCTGAATGTGTTTGTGCTGTATCAGCTTACAATTGTTCCCCCAAAATCCGCATCGTTTTAAAGTTGTTTTAGCTTGATTTAAAAAAAAAAACTGCTGCCCTAGAGATGGCATCAGCAACGACGACGGATCCGGGTTTTAATCCCGGAGCCATAGGGTTACCAGAGTCTGTAGTCCCCGCTAGCATGTTTGCTCCAGCCCGAGGATTCGGCGATGAGGACGGGGCAGAGTGCTTCGACGACGGGGAGATGTTCAACGGCGAGGCCCTGGATCTCGGCATTGACTTCTCCAGCAAGGTAGGCCGCAAACAGGGTCAGCCGTGTTGTAATGTATTAATACGTTTACAAAATTGATATTGGTAGTTAAATGACCATACATTGGGATTTTGAACTGACAGTTTTATTCATATTACCCCATTTTTATTACTGTTTGAGATTTTCACTGTATTACGAGATGACCACTGAGTGTTTGCAACTGTAAACCTAACCTAAGCTAACTCGGCTATGTTCAGCGATATTTTAAGTAATTTCTTATCGTCTGTATCGTATGCACCTGTCGTAGTGCAGTATTAAAATATTTCTTTCTGATTTATTCATCTGTGTGGGGGTTTAACTGTAAAGAAAGCTGATTATAGACTGCAAAGCTGCATTATTTCAAATGAATGAAATACGAATATTGTCAGTTAGTGAAGATATGACAACCTCACAACACAATACCTGATGAAATATCCGAGCAACAGAGGGATTTCCCTTTAGAAGGAGGGAGACACCGAGGAGATAAACAGATCAGAGAACCAGGAAGTCCAATTTATGAATTTGTAACTTTTTTTGTTTATGCTCCTAAAGTTTTAACACCATGTAAACTAAAACAATAAATAACATTTTTCTTCCTTAAAATAAAATATGTTCCCTGAAATACAATTATATGTGTCTATAATATTTACACACACACACACACACACACACACACACACACACACACACACACACACATATATATATATATATATATATTACTAAAATATCTAAAGCTAAAACTGAAGAAAACAATAATAAATACACTTTAAAGATTAGTACAAATGAAGACAGGCAACATAATTACTAGAAATGTAAATAAAATGATGTTTAACCTTTTTAAAATGTTTTTAGACCAAAAATATATATAAAATAATAAATAAATAAAATAAAACGTTTAGTAGTATTGTGTTGTTGTTACCTCTGAATATAAACACTGTGAGCATAAAAATAAGCTTGTATCTATTTATATTATATTATATGTATTATATATTTATATTTCTTTTTTAAATACTAGTAAGTAATGCGGTAGTAACCAGCATTATCGTTATGTATGTCACATGTCCATTTTTTCCCAAATACTATGATTTTTTTTGTTTTTGTTATTGACACCTATTCCAGTTTTACAACTACTGTAGTCAACATTTGAACTGGATCAAAACCTTTCATCAAAGTTGTCCTAAAACCAAAACAATATCCGTTCTTGTCTTAGGACAACTTTGAACTTTTTTGATCCACTTCAAATGTTGACTGCTGTATTTGTTAGTTCTGGTCTTTATTTCTTAGTTACTAGCAACTATTAAAATGGTTAAAAGTATAGGTTTACATTGTTTTAGACACTAGTGTGCATTCAGTTTTTAATCTTTTTTTGTAATATTTTTAATTGAACTTTAATTGAGTCTCAGTCTGAACACTTCTGACTAACTATGGTACATGACAGATGATTAGTGAGATGAAAAATGTTACCTTACAATATATTTGTATATATGTTTGTGTGTATTAATAATTATTTGGCACGGTTACTAATAGGGTTGCAAAAATGTGAAAAATTTCAGTAGCATTCAAGAAATTTTGGAATCTTTCAGAAAATTTCCACCCCTTTGCAACCCTAGTTACTAATAGCTAAGAAGTAAGTACTATAGTACCTAATGCCTAATAGTACAGAAGTACAAATATTCCATCCAGTCTTTCAATTATTGTGAGGTATTGTAAGTACATCCATTACATTTAAACAAGAATTTGAAAAATGCTGTCTTAAATAGTTTTATAAGATGTATAGCATGTCACCGCACAACCCGGCTTGACACGTCATCTATTCATAAACCAGTTTAGCTCTACACCTTGATGGATGTGGGAACCTGGGCAGATGACTGTTCAACTTTTTTGCTGTGGCAGCTGCCACCTTATCTTCCAACAGTTTCAGACTGAGGGGAGGATCTGTTTTTGTATGGCTGAAGCTGAGTACTGTTTTTGCTAAAGCGTATTTTGCATGAAGCTTCGTCACTAAGCCTTGTGTAACATAACTCCTCATAACAACTGATGTAACATGCACTAAAGTCAGGCAACTCTGTTGTCCAGGTCCATTGATGACTGATGTTCTTTTTTTGTTTTTACACTGGTGTTGAGTCAGACCGAGCCTTTATACTGCATTTATGACGCTCGCAAAACAAACAGAAGAAAGTTGTCCCACAGTCATTCTGTGGTTGATAAAATTGTTTTCTGTTATGTATGATAGCTGGCCCTGGTCAGTCCCAATGGCGAACAGTATGACTTATTACTACGGCAGCTGCGTGAGAGGATGGATGAGGGCTGCGGAGAGACCATCTATGTCTTAGGAGTGGGTTCAGGTGAGAAACTAAGATGAGAGCAATGAGACTCTTTATAGGTTTTTATGTGTACCCACCAACTTGTTTCTCTCACTTTTTCAGATGGAGGAGACTATGGTTTGAATGAGAGTGATATGCAGGCATCTGTGGCCACAGTAAGGTCCATGTGTGAGCAGATCGAGGCTGACCTCATCCTGTTGAGAGAGCGTACAGAAGCTGGCGGCCAAGTCAGAGATTACCTTATTCGTCGTCGGGTAGGAGAAGCTGACTTTCTGGAGGTTAGGTGAGTGATGACAAAATGAGCTTGTTGTGCAATTAAAGTTACAGATCAGTTCCACCAAAAATAACGCTAGGTCTCATGTATTCATGTTTTCTCAAACATCATATACTTTTTTTTTGTGAAACATAAGGTGAGATGTTTTAGAGAATGTCCAGGCTGCTATTTTCTATACAACGGATGTTGAAAATGCAAAAGAGCAAGAAAAGTTAATCCAAAAGAACAAGAATGTACACGACCTTGTATTTATAAGAAAAAGAGACATTAAATTGATAGAATGTGAAAACAAAGACATTTATAATGTTGCTAAAGATTTCCAATTAAAATAAATGTACACTACCAGTCAAAAGGTTTTTTTTTTTTTTGTTTTTTTTTAAGAAGTCTCTTCTGCTGCATTTATTTGATCTAAAGTACAGCAAAAACTCTACAATTTAGAATTATTTTCACTATATAAAATAACTGCTTTCTATTTTAAAATATTTTTAAGTGTAGTTTATTCTTGTGATTTCAAAGCTGAATTTTTAGCTTCACACGATCACTCAGAAATAATTTTAATATTTTAATTTGCTGCTCAAAAACATTTATTATTATGTTGAAAACAGATGAGTAGATTTTTTTTTTTTTTTCAGATTTCTTTGATGTATGGAAAGTTCAGATAAACAGCATTTTTCTGAAATAGAAATCTTTTGTAACATTATAAATGTCTTATCACTTTTGATCAATGCTGATCTTTGGATCTTTCTATTCATCAAAGAATCCTGAAAAAATGTAGTCGACTGTTTTAAATATTAATAATAATAAAAAAAGTTTCTTGAATGGCAAATCAGCATATTAGAATGATTTCCGAAAGATCGTGTGGCATCGAAGACTAGAGTAATGATGCTGAACATTTAGTTTTGATCACAGGAATAAATTACATTTTGAAATATATTCAAATAGAAAGCAGCTATTGTAAATAGTAAAAATATTTTTTTTAAATGTACTGTTTTGCTGCACTTTGAATCAAATAAATGCAGGCTTGGTGAGCAGAAGAGACTTCTTTAAAAAAACTCTTTTAAAAAAATCTTTTCAAAAACTTTTAACTAGTATTGTAGTTCTTTTGAAGGTTCTATTTGTCAAGGATTTTTATCATGGTTTTCGCAATATTAAACAGCAAAACTGGTTTAAACATTGATAATAATAAAAAGTGCTTTTTGAGCAGCAAATCAGCATATTAGAATGATATTTTTTATTTTTTTGAAAATTGTGCGACAGTGAAGACAGGAATAATGGCTGTTTGCCTTGACAGGAATAATTACATTTTAAGATTCAAAATATTTGAAAAGGGAATGGTTACTTTAAGTTGTGAATAATATTTCACAGTATTATAGTTTTGAGAGATTCTATAAAATGTACCTACCCCGAACCTTTGAACGGTAGTGAAACATATCAATGATTCATATGATCCATGATCTATTATGTTAAAGGGCCATCTTTAACAAATCTTCGAAGTTCCAAGAAGCTTTTACCTTATTGACTGTAGCCATTTTGCATTACTAACTCAAAGTCATGATGGTGTTTTCCTCAGGGTGGCTGTAGTGGGGAATGTGGACGCCGGTAAGAGCACTCTGCTGGGTGTGCTGACTCATGGAGAGTTGGATAATGGACGTGGATTTGCACGACAGAAGCTCTTCAGGCACAAGCACGAAATGGAGAGTGGCCGCACCAGCAGCGTGGGCAATGACATCCTGGGATTTGATCAAGAGGGCCAGGTAGTCAACAAACCCGACAGTCATGGAGGCAGCCTGGATTGGACCAAGATCTGCGAGAAGTCTTCTAAAGTCATTACCTTTATTGACCTTGCTGGCCATGAGAAGTACCTGAAGACAACTGTGTTTGGAATGACCGGCCATTTGCCTGATTTCTGCATGCTGATGGTAAGGAGGCTTTCATGTCTTCAAAAGCAGCAAAACAGTTATTCATTTGAATCGCATAAATAGTATGAGTGAGCCAGAGGAGTGACTGGACTGATGATGACTAGACTCACTGTTGCTCACAATTGATTTTTAATAGTCTGTCATTAGCATGTTGTTAAGCTAAGAACTCAACACTCTAACAAGCACAGCAAATACTGGTTAAAATGGGAAATTTTAATTATTATTTTGTTAACTTTAAAAACAAAAAACGTTTTAGTTCTGATTAAAATACGTTTGTAATAGACATTTCCTTCAGCTGTGTTGGCCATCCTGAATTTAGGCTTAAATGTGGCGTAATTTTGGATGAAACTTCATGTTGGGAATACATAAATGAAAATCGATAACAAAAAGACATTTCTGTCATTAATTACTCTTCCTCATCTCGTTCCAAACCCAAAAGACCTTTGTTCGTCTTCAGAACACAAATTAAGATATTTGTGACCCTGGACCACAAAACCAGTCATAAGGTTAAATTTTCCAAAACTGAGATGAAAGCTCAGTAAATAAGCTTTCTATTGATGTATGGTTTGTTAGGATAGGACAATATTTGGCCGAGATACATCTATTTGAATATCTAGAATCTGAGGGTGCAAAAAAATCAAAATCCTGAGAAAATCACCTTTAAAGTTGTCCAAATTAGGTTCTTAACAATGCATATTACTAATCAAAAATTACATTTTGATGTATTTACAGTAGGAATTTTACAAAAAATCTTCATGGAACATGATGTTTACTTAATTTCCTAATGATTTTTGGCATAAAAAAAAAATCTATAATTTTGACCCATGCAATGTATTTTTGGCTATTGCTACAAATATACCCCAGCGACTTAAGACTGATTTTGTGGTCCAGGGTCACATTTTTGATGAAATCCGAGAGCTTTCTGACCCTGCATAGACAGCAACAGTGTTCGAGACCTAGAAAGCTAGTAAAGACATTTCATTCAGATGTGTTGGCCATCCTTAATTTGAGCTAAAATGTGGCATCATTTTGGACCAAACTTCATGTTGGAAGTATATTTATAAGACCTTAAAAGTTCTGCCATGTTTGCTGACATATTTAAATTTACTCTATTTCTCTCTCTTGAACAGATTGGAAGTAATGCAGGAATTGTTGGCATGACCAAAGAGCACCTGGGTTTGGCATTAGCTCTCAATGTTCCTGTCTTTGTGGTGGTTACTAAAATTGACATGTGTCCAGCTAATATTCTTCAAGGTGAACCATGAGTCCACAAACAATGCCGTTGCTTAATTGACGCTAAATTACGGAAAGTTGTAGATGCTGCCATACTAATAAACACTAATGTAACACTTTCTTTTTAGAAACCTTGAAACTCCTGCAGAAGATATTAAAGTCTCCAGGATGCAGAAAGATCCCAGTCCTAGTCCAGAACAAAGATGATGTCATCGTCACAGCATCCAACTTCAGTTCTGAGAGGTGATGCCCTCACATGCACACACGCTTTTGCTTATTGCTGACTTTTAACATTATTATCTTCAGACTCGCATATACAGTCAAACCAAAAAGGATTCAGACACCAGATATAATTTTATTTTTTTATAAAAAAAATAGCAAAATACAGTAAACCCAAAAATTCTTCATACACTACACTACCAGTAAAATTGATAGAAATTTGGGACCAAAATTTATTCAGACACTTTGACCTGACCATGTTTTGCTTAAGGGTTTCTCTTTAATTGCTAATGTAAATTGCTTTTTACACCACAGACTGAACAAAATTAATGATTGCTTGGTAATTGGTCAACAAAGTATTGATAGTTGTGTAAATATTGTCATACTAACCGTTGTCTAAATTTGTGGTTGATTGTAATCCATTACATACACCAGTGTTGTTTTCGTCAACGATGACGATGACGAAATCATTTCGTTGACGCCACTTTTTTTCATGACGATAACGAGACGTTGACGAGATAAAAATGGCTCATTGATGACTAAAACATGACGTTTTCGTTGACGAGACGAGAATAGACGAAAATGTTAGTGGGTGGTCCGTCAGACGTTTAAAATGCATGACATTTCTGCTTATTGTGCATGCCAATTAAAACCGGAAAATATCTGCCGCTATGGCAAGCCGTGTTAGCATTAAATACTCTTTGACATACTAGTATGGCAAGCCGTTTTAAAATTTCATCCTTGTTTGTCTTTTATGTTCTAAAACATTCCTTCATTATTGTAATTATTGGTGAAAATAGTCGATCCGGAAGCTCACATTGTGTTGAAATATAGATCTGCTATTTTCAGAACTTAACTGACACTACCCAACAGCAAAATACATACTGACCTACATTAATTTGTTGAAAGACTACTTTTTCCCCTTTTTTTGACTAAAACTAGACTAAAACCTTTTTGACTTTTCGTCGACTAAAATTGGACTAAAACTATCACATATAGAAGTGACTAAAATTTGACTAAAACTAATAACCATTTTAGTCCATAAGACTAAGACTAAATCTAAGATGGTTGTCAAAAACAACACTGACATACACACAAAGTTATCTGACATTATCAAGCTAAATTGGTTCTGACACAGTTTAACTCTTGAGTTCTTGTCAGATTTTATTACTATTTTCTAATCTATTGTGAATAAACTGTGATAATGTAAGAAATGTTGAAGGTGTCTAAAAAAAAAAAAGTGGTTTGTCTATGTTTGTTTTTGTAGAATATGTCCCATCTTCCAGATTTCCAACGTCACAGGAGAAAACATGGACCTGCTGAAGATGTTCCTGAACCTGCTCTCCTCTCGAAGCTCATTCAAAGACCACGAGCCTGCTGAGTTCCAGATAGACGACACCTATTCAGTTCCGGTAAGCATGCTGTCTGTATTTATTTTTATATTTAAATGTGTCCCCTCTCTCAACCGTCCAATTTTTGTGGCTAGGGTGTAGGAACAGTAGTGTCTGGGACCACGCTACGAGGGCTGATTCGACTCAATGACACTTTGCTGCTTGGACCAGACCCCTTGGGCGCTTTCCTCCCCATTACTGTCAAATCCATTCACCGCAAGAGGATGCCTGTGAAGGAGGTCCGTGGTGGACAGACGGCCTCTTTTGCTCTGAAAAAGGTACGTGGTGTGGGTTTCAAACAGGGTTGGAAATTAACAAGCACTTGTGGCAAAAATAGCACCAAAATAAACAAAAATGCCCTATGAATTCAAGACAAAGAGGCAAAAAATGCCCCTGCACAATTAAACAATGTATTACGGCTGTCGCGATTAAAATCATATGTGAAAATGAATGAAAAATGTAATTTTGCCTAATTACATTTAGATTCACTCACACTGCATCAGCTTTTATGGACTCTTTTGTCCGGTGTTGAGCCTTGTATCCAATCAAACGCATTTCTGTTGAACTTAGGTATGCATTAGCCAATCAAAGGCACCTAGATTAGTCAGTGCTGAAACACTGGAGCTGTTGATTCGCGAATAAAAAAAACGCAGTGCAGATTTGATTTAAATAAAAAGATTAATTTTGTAGCTTCAGTGATTATAACAGGAGTTTTTGCATAACTTGTACTTGTACTTAGACATGTTTATCTGTGAAGTCAGAATGTGACGTGCCCAAAACTAAACAAAAGCATTTTATATTGTTTTCTAAATCGATATTAATAATCAGTCTTACAATATATAAAGGACAATAATCTACAAAGATTTTTGTAATAGTATTGCAACCTCATGGGCTTCTGTTTTTTTACATGTATAATTTAGATACAGTTTAAAACAGTCTATTGTTTTTGATAACAGTTTAAAATATTGATTAAACTGGGTACATTTAAGAATTTGACAATAAATACAACATATGTTTTTTATAATAATAATAAGGTGATTATGAACTGCCCTCCCAATTTCTGATTCTTGTAAATGGAATGAAATATTTAGGAGCCAAATTATTTTACTCGGAAAATTAGAGAATTGCTCAAAGATGGTTCCTAGTTGACATAAGCTTTTTAGTAATCCTGATTATATTTGTGAAATATAAATATTGAAAAAAAAAAAACATTTCTGCCTGTTTGGATAAAAAAATGTTAAATGATGTTTAAAAATTACAGTTGGACCTCACTACTACATGTTGAGAATATGTATTATTGGGATAGTTCACTTAAATGTAATTTTGTCATTAATTACTCACCCTCAGTTTGTTCATCTTCGGAACACAAATTAAGATTTTTTTTATGAAACATGTTGTTGTGTTACGGGTTTGTAACAAAATGAGGGTGAGTAATTAATGACTGAATTTTTGGGTGAACTAACCCTTAAGCAACTGGTTCTGAGTCATTTGTTCAAGGATTGGATCTCATATGTGACCCTGGACCACAAAACCAGTCTTAAGTCGCTGGGGTATATTTGTAGCAATAGCCAAAAATACATTGTATGGTTCAAAATTATTGATTTTTCTTTTATGTCAAAAATCATTAGGAAATTAAGTAAAGATCATGTTACATTAAGATTTTTTGTAAAATTCCTACTGTAAACTTATCAAAATGTAATTTTTTATTAGTAATATGCATTGTTAAGAACTTAATTTGGACAACTTTAAAGGTGATTTTCTCAGTATTTTGATTTTTTTGCATCCTTATATTCCAGATTTTCAAATAGATGTATCTCAGCCAAATATTGTCCTATCCTAACAAACCATACATCAATAGAAAGCTTATTTATTGAGCTTTTATATATATCTATATATATATTATATATATCTTTTATATATATTGTATATATCTCAGTTTTGTAAAATTTAACCTTATGACTGGTTTTGTGGTCTAGGGTCACATATGTCTTGCTGTTCATTACAAAATTTCTCCTCATTTCTCTCTCCTTCAGATCAAGCGCTCATCGATAAGGAAGGGCATGGTCATGGTGTCACCACGATTAAACCCGCAGGCGTACTGGGAGTTTGAGGCAGAGATACTAGTTTTACATCACCCGACGACCATCTCGCCTAGATATCAAGCAATGGGTGAGATGCATGCACTTGCACACTCTTAAAATGCAAATATGTGAGATTTGTCTCTTACCGTTTCACTCATTGTCTCTTTCGTCACTCAGTGCACTGCGGTAGCATCAGGCAAACAGCTACTATCCTCTCTATGACCAGTGACTGCTTACGCACAGGAGACAAAGCTACCGTACACTTCCGCTTCATCAAAACCCCAGAATACCTGCACGTAGACCAGAGGCTCGTGTTCAGAGAGGGAAGAACTAAAGCTGTGGGCACCATCACAAAGGTTAGCTTCTTAGGGCACAAGACTTTGAGGTCGTAGGTCACAACCGAACGCCCTGAATCACTTTTGTTCTTTTGGCTTGTAGTTGCTTCTGTCAACAAATAATCAGCCATCAAACTCTAAACCTCCTCAAATCAAGATGCAGTCCACAAAGAAAGCCCCGGCTAGAAGAGAGGATGGAGTAGCTCCAACCAACGAGGAGAACGCTAGCACAGGATTGCCAGCCACTCAGCAAAGTGTACCACAACAGGTAATAACACACGAGGGGAGGAATGTTAATTATAAGATTTAGATGTGTTGGCAATTTGTGTTCCTGCTGTATTTTGTCTGATCTGTCTGATAGCTTTCTATCACTTTTTTCCTCTTTTTATTTTCCTTTCGATTGTCACCTCAAATATTACTTTTCTTCATTCAATATCACGCTCCTCTGTTGCTTTTCTTCACCTGTGCTTTTATTTCATCCCTCCTTTTTTCCCATAAATTGCTCCGTTTTTGCTTTCGTTTACCTTTTTGTTTCACACTTCTTACTGCTTCAGACAGAAATGGAGGAAGACCCTCAAAACAAAGAGAACAAGGTAAAACAAAGGGACAGCAAGTGACTCACTCATTCCCAAGACTGCTAATTACCCCCTCACAGGAACTGTGCCGTTTATAGTCTCAACACACAGTGCATGATGCATCTTTTACCCAAATTATACTGTGGCATGGAAATGAGTGAGGCTTGTGACCGAGTAGGTGTCGTGTTTAATACTTGCTAGTTTGGAGTTGTCTCAGTACGCAAGATAATGAACACTCTTGTGTTCTTATTACTGTGGATTTTAGCCCAAAACTAGTATTTTGGGTGATGCTTCTAATTTTCTTAGGAATTGTTACAGTGAACTCTTTGACAATGGCAGATAGATGAATATTTTTAAAACTATTTTGTTGAAATAGTGTTTTGTTTGTGGCTTATTTGTCTGTTATTTTTTGTGGTGTATTTTAAAAATTGTTTTTCTCTCTCTATCTCTCTGTGTTTGTAATATTTAAATTAAATTTTTTTGTTTAGAATTATATATTTTAATATATTTAATCTAAAATACAGAACAAAGTAATGAATTTAAAAAACACTATTGCAATTTAAAATAACAGTTTGTTTTATTTTAATATGTTTTAAAATATAATTTATTTCTGTGATGCAAAGCTTTATTTTCATCAGCCATTACTAGTCTTCAGAGTCACACGATCCTTCTGAAATCATTCTAATAGACTCATTTAGTACTTTTATCATTTTTGGAAACAGTTATTGCATTGCTTAATATTTTTTGGAACCTGTGATACTTTTTTTCATGATTATTTGGTGAATAAAAAGCATTTATTCAAAATAGAAATCTTTTCTAACAATATAAGTCTTTACTATCACTTTTTTCAATTTAACACATGCTTGCTGAATAAAAGTATTAATTTCTGTATCACAGGTTCCAGAAAAATATTAAGCAGCACAACTGTTTCCAACATTGATAATAAAAGTGATAAATCAGCATACTAGAATGATTTCTGAAGGATCGTTTGACACCATTTGACACTGGAGTAATGATGCTGAAAATTCAGCTTTGAATCACAGGAATAAATTGTATTTTAAAGTATATTAAAATAGAAAACCACTATTTTAAATTGCATAAACATTTCACAATATTACAGATTTTTTTTTTTCTGTATTTTTAATCAAACAAACGGGGCCTTGATGAGCAGAAGTCTCTTACATTATATAATAATTTTTTTTATTGTATAGATACTTGGAATTGTTTTTTATTAGATTAAATAATAATAATGATAAACCCTATTTAAATATATATTTTTAAATAGTTGAAATCGTATTAACAATTTGAAAGAAAAAAATATGTAAAATATATATTAATTGATCCATGCAAACTCGCAATTGTGGGAAAAATGTTAGAATTGAGAGATAAAAAGTCGCCATTATCTTTATTTTTTTTTTATTCATTGTCGGAAACAGGCTTTCATTGAAATGTGTGCGGTTACATTTGCAAATCAAATATTTAATACTGTTTTAGTATTGAAATACTATTGTAGTGATTATTAATATTCATAATTCACCTTTTAAATTGTATTTATATATTGATATTTTGTTTGTATTAAAATTTTAGCATTTTAGCTAAAGTTTTAATAATTTTATATATGTGTGTGTGTGCGTGTGTGTGTGTGTGTGTTTGTCTTTTTTTTTTTTTTTTTTTTGTATATTTTAAATGTCTATTTGTGATCCTGGACTACATAAGTTATAAGGGTCTTTTTTTAAATTTAGTTTTATACATCATTTGAATAAATGAGCTTTTCATTGATGTATGGTTTGTTAGGATAGGTTTCATATTTGGCCGAGATGCAACTGAGGGTGCAAAAAATCTAAATATTGAGAAAATCGCCTTTAAAGTTGTCCAAATGAAGTTCTTGGCAATGCATTTTACTAATCAAAAATTAAGTTTGATACATTTATGGTAGGAAATTTGCAAAATATCTTCGTGGAACATGATCTTTACTTAATATTCTTATGATGTTTGGCATAAAAGAAAAATCTATAATTTTGACCCATACAATGTATTTTTTTGCTACAAATATACCCGTGCTACTTAAGACTGGTTTTGTGGTCACATAGCTTTTTATAATATTTATTTTAGTTTTAGTACATCGTCTTCAACTGAAATGGGGGGGAAAAAAAAGTAATGTTGCCTTGCCAGCTAGCAGAAATAAAATAAGTTAAAGGTTTTTAATATTTCATTTCATCTTAGTTTTAGGTTTCGTTAACTATATTAACCCTGTAAACTCAATATACTTACTGTGTAATTATTCTGTGTTGCTGCTTATTATTACTGTTGTATATTTTATAGTATTATACTGTGTATTTTAAGTGGTAAATGTTGCCATATCAGGATCAAGTATAAAGGTTCAAAGTCAACAGTCATCTTCTAACTTCCTTTCTTCTTTCTCCTTGAAGCCAAAGTCTGGAGGCAGAAGACGAGGAGGTCAGCGGCACAAAGGCAAACCTCAAAGCAACACCACAGTGACCCTCGCCGGTGCAGTCGGGGGCTGCTAAACGCCCCCTTTCAAGAGTCCCGTTCACCCTCCATGTTTTACTCACGCCTTTACCTGCCCACATGGACCAGACCACTTTGAAAACGAGGCTTAAGAGTTCACAGAACCAACATGCACATTGTTTTGTGAATTTTAATTTATTATAATACGTGCGTGTGTTCGTAGACTGTATATACCGTAGATATTGAGACTATAGGACACATACTGCATGGTGGTTCTGTTTTGGCTGTACATGTCAACTTAAGAAGGATCAACTTGAAGTCCGTTTCTTCTTGCTGAACATGACAGCATGTACTTGCTCTTTGACTGTCATTATAACATTTTTAGGATAAACCAATTGGAAACCAATTTCTGCATAATGTAGCTGTTTTTAAGGGAATATTAACAAGACTCGTCATACAATTGCGTTTAATTTGAATTAGCATTATTATTGTGGACCATGACAATAAGAACTGGATGGATTCCGGACGATTTTGGTAGGTGTTATAAACCTGGGGGATGAAGACGTTGTGACTGCGAAGTTTGCTGGCAGCTAGTTTAGTGTGAATTGCAAATTGGCTATTAAAAATGCTTTAAAATCTAATCACACTCATTGCTATTTACCTCATATTACAGTCTATTTACATTTACCTGAATCCTTGGTCAAGCTGAGCAGATCACTTGTGTGTTATCAGGCCTGACAGACTTGGTTCAGGTTCTGAAACATCCTGAAATCATTAAATCTGATATATCGGACTACCCAGTGAAATATACACAGAGTAAGGGACGAAGAACAGAAATGTAGATCTCAAGTTTATAAAATGTATGTATAATAGTTTCTCATTGAGAAACTTTACAAACCAGTGCCAGTTGTTCTTAAGAAAAAAAAAATGTTTTATTTAACCAGTTCTTTTTTTTTTTTCAGCTATGGTCGACAGGCCTCTAGAACACTTGCTGTAAGTTCTTTAATTTGGTTTGACTCAGCTTTAGCTTTTGCACCCTTGAGGCAATATGATACCTGGACCATTCTCTGCGTTTACATGTGAAACTCATTTTCCACAACCAATATACAAATAAACTCATGTTGACAATTTCAGCCGTGTGTGGTTTTCTTTTTGCTAGTCAGAGTTTGTCTATCTAGTCCAAGGGCTTATGATGGTTGCTTAACCAGGATTAGTTTTGAGTTTACGAAACCAAACTTGTCCAGTCAGGCTTTGTTGGTATGATGACACCGATCCACTAATTTCCAGCATTTAAATTTCCTGATGATTGACTCGCCCCCTTGTCATCCAAGATGTCCATGTCTTTCTTTTTTCAGGCGAAAAGAAATTAAGTTTTTTGAGGAAAACATTTCAGGATTTTTCTCCATATAGTGGACTTCAGTGGAGGCTGATGAGTTGAAGGTCCAACTTGTAGTTTAAATGCAGCTTCAAAGGGCTCTGCACGATCCCAGCCAAGGAATAAGGGTCTTATCTAACGAAACAAACTGTCATTTTCTAAGAAAAAAAAAAATAATACAAATTTATATATTTTTTAATCACAAATGCTGGTCTTGCACTAGCTCAACCTCACACGTTACTAATTGTGTAGGCGGACGTGCCAACCTAGTGTTTACAAAAAAATTAAAACAAGAAAATGAGAAGTTTACCTACCCTACCTTTTTGAATCAAGGTACAGAGACCATAGCTAACCACGTGTGACCTTTCCAATGATTACGTAATGCGGGAAACAAGCAATTGTGGTTAAAAAGTATATAAATGTTTTTGTTTAGAAAATGATTGTTTCGTTAAGACCCTTATTCCTTGGCTGGGATTGTGAAGAGCCCTTTGAAGCTGCATTGAAACTGCAATTTGGACCAACCCATCGGCCACCATTTAAGTCCACTGTATGGAGAAAATTCCTGGAATGTTTTCCTCATAAAAAATTAATTTCTTTGCAACTGTAGAAAGAAAGACATGGACATCTTGGATGACATGGGAGTGCTGTTCACAAGGTGTTTATTGATGGTATAAATGCTTTCATATTTAATGCTTTCAAGTCTATTTATTGTTTGTGGTAGGTCCACCCAATAATTGCAATAGGCTTTTACAGTTTTTCACATTTGTTAAAACACTAAACCCCATTCTCTGAACCAAATTCTCAATAGCCTAAACCAAATTAATAATATTCAAATAAATAATTCTTCTGCAAAAGCTTAAGTTCCGGAAGGTTAGACACAGTTTTTTTTTTTTTTTTTTTTTTGTAAAAATCTAAACACATGCCAGAGGAGTCAGGGTTTTTTGAATTCAGTTTGAACATTTGGATTTGTGTTTAAGGTAGGGTTGACCATACATCCTCTTTTCGGACTTAAAAAAAAGCTGGGATTCCTAAATCGCCCAAAATGTCGGGGATTCGGCTTTTGCTTGTGGGCGTTTTTGTATTAAAGCCTTGCGCGGGACTGTTTTCTTAATCCCTCTTCCGCAGACATTCTAATATTGAATACAATTCTCACGCATCACGGAGTCAATATTTAAATTGCTTTGGATGCTTTGGATTTTTCCACGGAATTGGACTTATTTTAAACTGCTGCGGCGGGTTGATTTTGTGCCGTGGGTTAAAAGTTTGAAATATTGCATACATTCCATTTGACTGAAATGCTTGTATTGAAAATGAAATTATGGTCACCGTATTTAAACAATAAACGTGTTTAACGATTAATTTAATGTTAATTCTCTGGACCTTTTTTTGTATAATAAATACAGGAATTCTGGTAACACTTTAGTATAGGGACCCATTCTTACTAGTTGCTTATTGACAACATATTGGCTGTTTATTAGTACTTATAAAGCATCTACATGACCATATTCTACATTCCTAATCGTACCCAATACCTAACTAAGCAGCAAATTTGGACTTTGAGGCAAAAGTCATGGTTCAAAACCAGTCATTAGGGGCCAGTTTTCTAAAATTGAGATTTATACATCAGCTGAAAGCTGAATAAATACACTTTTCCATCAATTTATGGTTTGTTAGGATAGGATAATAGTTGTCCAAATGAAGTTCTTGGCAATGCATATTACTAATGAAAAATTAAGTTGTTATACATTTATGATAGGAAATTTACTAAATATCTTAATGGAACATGATTTTACTTGACTTAATCTCCATTATTATATCAATTTTTAGAATGTGGTATCTACCTTTTTTTTTTTTTTAAATGGTGGTTTATAGATTTTTTTTAAGATTCTGACAGTTTTGACAAAAAAAGCGAGAAAAGGTACCTAGACTATAACATACAGAACCATTTCAAAGTCAAAGGATTGATATGGTTTAAAATAGAACTGTTACTATGCAAAGAACTTTTACAGAACAGATCTTGAGCAGTATGAGCTGTTATAAAGCATTAGCTTTTTATAAAAATGCCAGAAAAAAAATAAATTACCATTTCATCCAGGGAAACAAGTCAAGAATGAACCAACTGTTATTTCATTTGTGTCCAATATCACACAAGGCGGCTGCATATAACTAGACGTCCCCGTCAAGCTTCCCACCTTCTCGCTCTGACACTTGTGCCATTAGCGCTCTAAGGAGATCCTTGTATCCTGAAGGCTTAACTCTCGTCCTTTTACGATTTTTGGCATAAAAGAAAAATATATAATTTTGACCCATACAATGTATTGTTACCTCGTAGTCCAGGGTCTTCAACGTTTATTAGGCCAAATGCCCTTTGTGGAATTAAAAATGACTACTTTTGTTTCATTGTGACTTAAATACATATTTTTCACAAAAATATACCTCTGGTTGAGTCAAGAGACAATCCTCAGTGGTACTTGGTGGGAGCAAATTCTCTGTCTCTACTGACTGTTTTTATTATAGATGTCACATGTAAAAAAAGACAAAAATCACACAAATTCATACAGATATAGATTTTTATTTACGTACACATTATCAGTGATCGTGGATATGATCTAAAGCCCTGTGAGTTTGGTCATGCTCAACCTTTACAGACTAGTTTTTGGTTCAAAACAACCATGTCTACCAATTACAAGAACTATTAAATGGACCTTTTTCCTTTTACTTACTTTCAGAAATGACAAACAAAGCTCTTCTGTGTCACTCTGACACAAGGGATGTCGTCCATTATGACTCCATAAAGACTGCAATGCAGAACTGGATCTTTATCTATTTTACATCTCAGAAAAAGCTAAATACCATTTTTCTCTTCTTTATACTTTACACGGTTTAAAGAAATAGCAAAATATGTAACACAAAGCCAATTCATTGCCACACCAAAAGCAATGAATCAGTGATGTCCTTCATACTGAGGCAGATTCAATAGTGTTTTAATGCTGCATTCTGAACTACACATGAGAGAAAGAGACCTGACTACAGTCAATGAGTTTCTCAATCACCTGCCATCGGTTTGCTGAGGATGTAATTAGATGTTACAGATGTGGAGTGGCAACCACCAAACATTTTTTAAGAGATCAAATTGCAGGCAGATTCTGAAAATGTGTCTAATCATTCAAACACTGATTTAGCTCTTCAGGAGCATAAGAGCTGATATCTTGCCCACTATCAAGAGATCACTGGCAGTCAGTACTATTTAAGAGTAAATGGACTAAAGGGTTCAAATCCTACATTCATTCATGACCACTGCAGTTGTGCCCCAAATGGTGCAACATTTATTTAGCTTCGGAGGAGAGGAAGTGTTTGCAAGCAGTCTGTAGTCCGATTCCGTGTCAAGTCTTGGCAAAGGACTCCTCCTTTGTACAGACAGACTCTTACAAGAGTCAGAAAAAGTGAAACTACTGTGCCAAGACACACAAACACTCACCATTTCAGCCATGTGACATAAAGCTGTACAACGAATGAACATGAATTTGATATGTGATCCCTGTATTTCTGCAGATGGAGAGTGATTTGGTCGATGTGTGCAGCTCACAGGAAGTGTGTGATGGTTTAGCCATCAATGTCCCAGCTGAAGAGGTGATGCTTTACCAACATGTCCTGAACGCCTTCCTTTAGAGGCCTCTGCTCCTTCTCCTGGGGGGAAAAAAAAAAAAAAAAAAAAAAAAAAAAGAGTAGGGTAAAGTGAATCTAATGTTAGATGTGAAGAGTAATGTCTTTAAAACGGCACTGCACTGATTAAACAACGCCTCGTTGCCTTGAATAGATCAACTAATTAAAAGTAAAAGCTGTGCTTAGCATTCCTGCTGATTTTCACGACTATCCTACTGTAATTAAACAGAGTTAAAAATCAGCCATATTTGTGGCATTGAACGTAAACAGTCCTATTGAACAGAGCGAAACTCCTACATCTTGCTGATTATTGCCGCTGAAAATGGTCAATAATTGTCCTTTTTTTTTGGGGTGTACTTATCAGACTGGGAAAAATATAATAGACTGCTAAAAGTTATAACTAATCAAGGAGAAGAGTGCAAAAAACTGTCTGAGGAACTAAATGTGTTTGTGGTTTGGCCAGACTCAACCCGGATTTCCAAAGCAAGAATCTTGACAACATTCGTGTTTGTTCTTTTTTCCAGTCAGGCAAGTGAAATATTAGGTTAATATCTTAATTAATACTGCTTGTACATATCTTTACAAGCTATTAACTTTAGTTTGTCAAAATATTCCACCCTTTCCTGCTTACTAAGTTCTTCTCTCTTCCATACATTTTTTTTTCCCCCATGGTTTAAACAGCATAAATTAGCAGAAAAACAATCGTCAGGCCATTGGCACTCTCTGCAGTCATGTGTTATGTACATTAGCTCTATTGTTTATAATACATTATGTATTTTAAGTTTTATTCAGTTTTGTTCAATAAAATGACGAGATTACTTGCTTTTTACACTTTATTTGAACTTAATTATTATTGCCTCATTGCTATTATATATGTTTTTGAAGTAATTTTACAAGCTATTGTTCTCTTGGGTCTATTTTTATTACTACAAAAACAAAAACAAAATCGGATTACTCGATTAATCGTCAGAATAATCAATCGATTACTTGAATACCAAAATACTTGTTAGTAAAGCCCTATAAATAAATAAAATACATTGAGAGTGGCATCTTCCAATGACTTTTCATTAATATATTATAATATTTTTTTTTATAATACCATTGGAATCAGATTTTTTAATGAAACAAATACTTTTGTTCATCAAGGATGCATTATATTGATCAAAAGTAACAGTAAAGACATTTGGAAATTAATGCTGTTCTTTCTATGATTAAAATCCTTTAAAATGCATTCACTGTTTCCAAAAATAATATTAAGCAACACAACTGTTTTCAGCATTGACAATAATAATAATAAATTTAACAAATAACTGCAACCTTGCTAAGAGATTGGTAAAAGAAGCAATTCTTGCCATTTAGTTGCATAGGACTTGGTGTGAGCAGGCCTTTTACAAGCACACTAGGATCAAAGCATCTGTCTGAACCAAACATTGTAAAGAGTAGTATTTGCTTTAGAGTTTCATTAGCATTCCACACAAAAGCTGCTGAACTGGTTTTTAGAGGTTTAGTTCACATTGTGTGAAGCCACAATGTAAACAGCAGTGAACAGGAAAGCAGGACACACCAAGCACTACTACTACCACCATTCCCTGCTTCCGCAGCGAACTATAAAGCAGCAGGCTAGTAACTAGTAGCCAGCTTTACCTAGAGGTCCCAACTAAAGAGGTGATGTTGGACCAAGACATCCACCACTTCTGATTTGAGAACAGGAGACTTCTGGAATGGCAGACAAACACGCAGACGCATGTTAGCCTGCAAGTGTGTGTCTGTGAGTGTGTGGGAGGACATGGGAGACACTGAGTGAATGTGAGTGGAGAAAGTGTCAATCTCTCACCTCTTTTTTGGTTGGCAGCTCACAGTCTTGGGAGAGACTGAAGGCAAACTTTGAGAGAACTCTGAAAGCAGCATATACAAACCCACATCAGTAATACAATCAAAATAAACCAGACTATCATTTATTATAGTCATTTTTAGCACACAGATAAGATTTAAACACTATATTACAATTCATTTATATTACAGATTATGAATTATTAAGAATGAATTGTTTAGACAAATATTTTGAACTGACTTACACGTTGGTATATGATAAAATGTTTCCGCTATTTTAAAACATACATTGAAAATACATAGTCAAACCAAAATTTATTCAGACGCCTTTATAGTGAATAAACTGATAATGCGAGATGTTAGTTTAGAAAATGGAAATAAAATATGACAAGAATTTAGAGTTAAACTAAGTCAGAAGAGATTTATCTTGATAATCACAAATGAATTACAGTCAAACCAAAATGTACTCAGACACCTTCAAAATTTTTCACATTATCGCAGTTTATTTGCTATAGTTTAGAAAATGGTAAAAAAATCTGACAGGAACTCAAGAGTTGAACCGTGTCAGAACAAATGTTAGATAACTGATAGAAAGGTATATGATAAAACATGGGCAGGTCAAATCAGTGTAATTTGGTCTCAAATTTTTAACAATTTTAATTGTAGTCCATTGTATGAAGAATTTGTGGGTATAATATGGTCACAGCTTACTTAATTTTGCTATCCTCACTTACATAAATCAACTATAGTGTCCTGCACCCACTTGAAAAACAATATCAAAATTATATCTGATCATTTTTGCTTTGACTGCATAAAAAAAATAAACATTCATTTTAAATTGTAATATATGTACATTTTACTGTATCTTTCATCATATAAACATAGCTTTGATTAAAGACTTATTTCT
>NC_133361.1:38379146-38420022 GCF_049309525.1 Garra rufa | reverse complement strand
CACAACAGGTAATAACACACGAGGGGAGGAATGTTAATTATAAGATTTAGATGTGTTGGCAATTTGTGTTCCTGCTGTATTTTGTCTGATCTGTCTGATAGCTTTCTATCACTTTTTTCCCCTTTTTATTTTCCTTTCGATTGTCACCTCAAATATTACTTTTCTTCATTCAATATCACGCTCCTCTGTTGCTTTTCTTTACCTGTGCTTTTATTTCATCCCTCCTTTTTTCCCATAAATTGCTCCGTTTTTGCTTTCGTTTACCTTTTTGTTTCACACTTCTTACTGCTTCAGACAGAAATGGAGGAAGACCCTCAAAACAAAGAGAACAAGGTAAAACAAAGGGACAGCAAGTGACTCACTCATTCCCAAGACTGCTAATTACCCCCTCACAGGAACTGTGCCGTTTATAGTCTCAACACACAGTGCATGATGCATCTTTTACCCAAATTATACTGTGGCATGGAAATGAGTGAGGCTTGTGACCGAGTAGGTGTCGTGTTTAATACTTGTTTGGAGTTGTCTCAGTACGCAAGATAATGAACACTCTTGTGTTCTTATTACTGTGGATTTTAGCCCAAAACTAGTATTTTGGGTGATGCTTCTAATTTTCTTAGGAATTGTTACAGTGAACTCTTTGACTGACAATTGCAGATAGATGAATATTTTTAAAACTATTTTGTTTAAATAATTTTTTTGTGTGGCTTATTTGTCTGTTATTTTTTTGTGGTGTATTTTAAAAAATGTTTTCTCTCTCTCTCTCTCTCTCTCTCTCTCTCTCTCTCTCTCTCTCTCTCTCTCTCTCTCTCTCTCTCTCTCTCTCTCTCTCTCTCTCTCTCTCTCTCTCTCTCTCTCTCTCTCTCTCTCTCTCTCTCTCTCTCTCTCTCTCTCTCTCTCTCTCTCTCTCTGTGTTTGTAATATTTAAATTAATTTTTTGTTTAGAATTATATATTTAAAATACAGAAAAAAGTAATGAATTATGAAACACTATTGCAATTTAAAATAACAGTTTGTTTTATTTTAATATGTTTTAAAATATAATTTATTTCTGTGATGCAAAGCTTTATTTTCATCAGCCATTACTCCAGTCTTCAGAGTCACACGATCCTTCTGAAATCATTCTAATAGACTCATTTAGTACTTTTATCATTATTGGAAACAGTTATTGCATTGCTTAATATTTTTTGGAACCTGTGATACTTTTTTTCATGATTATTTGGTGAATAAAAAGCATTTATTCAAAATAGAAATCTTTTCTAACAATATAAGTCTTTACTATCACTTTTTTCAATTTAACACATGCTTGCTGAATAAAAGTATTAATTTCTATATCACAGGTTCCAGAAAAATATTAAGCAGCACAACTTTTTCCAACATTGATAATAAAAGTGATAAATCAGCATACTAGAATGATTTCTGAAGGATCGTTTGACACCATTTGACACTGGAGTAATGATGCTGAAAATTCAGCTTTGCATCACAGGAATAAATTGTATTTTAAAGTATATTAAAATAGAAAACCACTATTTTAAATTGCATAAACATTTCACAATATTACAGATTTTTTTTTCCTGTATTTTTAATCAAACAAACGGGGCCTTGATGAGCAGAAGTCTCTTACATTATATAATAATTTTTTTTATTGTATAGATACTTGGAATTGTTTTTTATTAGATTAAATAATAATAATGATAAACCCTATTTAAATATATATTTTTAAATAGTTGAAATCGTATTAACAATTTGAAAGAAAAAAATATATAAAATATATATTAATTGATCCATGCAAACTCGCAATTGTGGGAAAAATGTTAGAATTGAGAGATAAAAAGTCGCCATTATCTTTATTTTTTTTAATTCATTGTCAGAAACAGGCTTTCATAGAAATGTGTGCGGTTACATTTGCAAATCAAATATTTAATACTGTTTTAGTATTGAAATACTATTGTAGTGATTATTAATATTCATAATTCACCTTTTAAATTGTATTTATATATTGATATTTTGTTTGTATTAAAATTTTAGCATTTTAGCTAAAGTTTTAATAATTTTATATATGTGTGCGTGTGTGTGTGTGTGTGTGTGTGTGTGTGTGTGTGTGTGTTTCTTTTTTTTTTTTAGTATATTTTAAATGTCTATTTGTGATCCTGGACTACATAACCAGTTATAAGGGTCTTTTTTAAATTTAGTTTTATACATCATTTGAATAAATGAGCTTTTCATTGATGTATGGTTTGTTAGGATAGGACAATATTTGGCCGAGATGCAACTGAGGGTGCAAAAAATCTAAATATTGAGAAAATCGCCTTTAAAGTTGTCCAAATGAAGTTCTTGGCAATGCATTTTACTAATCAAAAATTAAGTTTGGTACATTTATGGTAGGAAATTTGCAAAATATCTTCGTGGAACATGATCTTTACTTAATATTATTATGATGTTTGGCATAAAAGAAAAATCTATAATTTTGACCCATACAATGTATTTTTTTGCTACAAATATACCCGTGCTACTTAAGACTGGTTTTGTGGTCACATAGCTTTTTATAATATTTATTTTAGTTTTAGTACATCGTCTTCAACTGAAATGGAAAAAAAAAAAAAGTAATGTTGCCTTGCCAGCTAGCAGAAATAAAATAAGTTAAAGGTTTTTAATACTTCATTTCATGTAACAGTCTTAGTTTTAGGTTTCGTTAACTATATTAACCCCGCAAACTCAATATACTTACTGTGTAATTATTCTGTGTTGCTGCTTACAGTATTATTACTGTTGTGTATTTTATAGTATTATACTGTGTATTTTAAGTGGTAAATGTTGCCATATCAGGATCAAGTATAAAGTTTCAAAGTCAACAGTCATCTTCTAACTTCCTTTCTTCTTTCTCCTTGAAGCCAAAGTCTGGAGGCAGAAGACGAGGAGGTCAGCGGCACAAAGGCAAACCTCAAAGCAACACCACAGTGACCCTCGCCGGTGCAGTCGGGGGCTGCTAAACGCCCCCTTTCAAGAGTCCCGTTCACCCTCCATGTTTTACCCGCGCCTTTACCTGCCCACATGGACCAGACCACTTTGAAAACGAGGCTTAAGAGTTCACAGAACCAACATGCACATTGTTTTGTGAATTTTAATTTATTATAATACGTGCGTGTGTTCGTAGACTGTATATACCGTAGATATTGAGACTATAGGACACATACTGCATGGTGGTTCTGTTTTGGCTGTACATGTCAACTTAAGAAGGATCAACTTGAAGTCCGTTTCTTCTTGCTGAACATGACAGCATGTACTTGCTCTTTGACTGTCATTATAACATTTTTAGGATAAACCAATTGGAAACGAATTTCTGCATAATGTAGCTGTTTTTAAGGGAGTATTAACAAGACTCGTCATACAATTGCGTTTAATTTGAATTAGCATTATTATTGTGGACCATGACAATAAGAACTGGATGGATTCCGGACGCTTTTGGTAGGTGTTATAAACCTGGGGGATGAAGACGTTGTGACTGCGAAGTTTGCTGGCAGCTAGTTTAGTGTGAATTGCAAATTGGCTATTAAAAATGCTTTAAAATCTAATCACACTCATTGCTATTTACCTCATATTACAGTCTATTTACATTTACCTGAATCCTTGGTCAAGCTGAGCAGATCACTTGTGTGTTATCAGGCCTGACAGACTTGGTTCAGGTTCTGAAACATCCTGAAATCATTCAATCTGATATATCGGACTACCCAGTGAAATATACACAGAGTAAGGGACGAAGAACAGAAATGTAGATCTCAAGTTTATAAAATGTATGTATAATAGTTTCTCATTGAGAAACTTTACAAACCAGTGCCAGTTGTTCTTAAGAAAAAAAAAATGTTTTATTTAACCAGTTCTTTTTTTTTTTTTTCAGCTATGGTCGACAGGCCTCTAGAACACTTGCTGTAAGTTCTTTAATTTGGTTTGACTCAGCTTTAGCTTTTGCACCCTTGAGGCAATATGATACCTGGACCATTCTCTGCGTTTACATGTGAAACTCATTTTCCACAACCAATATACAAATAAACTCATGTTGACAATTTCAGCCGTGTGTGGTTTTCTTTTTGCTGGTCAGAGTTTGTCTATCTAGTCCAAGGGCTTATGATGGTTGCTTAACCAGGATTAGTTTTGAGTTTACGAAACCAAACTTGTCCAATCAGGCTTTGTTGGTACGATGACACCGATCCACTAATTTCCAGCATTTAAATTTCCTGATGATTGACTCGCCCCCTTGTCATCCAAGATGTCCATGTCTTTCTTTTTTCAGGCGAAAAGAAATTAAGGTTTTTGAGGAAAACATTTCAGGATTTTTCTCCATATAGTGGACTTCAGTGGTGGCTGATGAGTTGAAGGTCCAACTTGTAGTTTAAATGCAGCTTCAAAGGGCTCTGCACGATCCCAGCCAAGGAATAAGTGTCTTATCTAACCAAACAAACTGTCATTTTCTAAAAAAATAAATAATAATAAATAAATAAATACAAATTTATATATTTTTTAATCACAAATGCTGGGGCCTCATTTATGAAGACTTGCGTAGAAACCATCATTGATTTTATCTAAGAACTTTTCTGATTTGATCGTAAGAGCGATTCAGAGAAACGAACGTACCACGAAATCCATACGTACGCCAGTCATTCGGTTATAAATCACAAATGATCGTGGAATTGTGTGCAGCTGAATGTTCCGCCGTCGAAACGCCCCTGCTTAATTAATTAACATATAAAATGAGCTCATTCCTAAAGCAAAAACTCTGTGACAATGGCAAGTAAAAAGGAGCGCAAGAAATCAGACAATAGTGAGGCTGAACTATCTGCAATACCAGGCATTACCACAAGGAAACGGTCGTACGCCAAGCTGGAATCTGACGTGGAGATAAATACTTTTCCACGTCAAAGACGGTTTTTATAAATCTGTACTTTGACGTGGATTTGATCGTACGAACACTCTAAGATCAAATCAGTGCGTAAGAAAGTTTTATAAATGAGGCCCCTGGTCTTGCACTAGCTCAACCTTACGCGTTACTAATTGTGTAGGCGGACCAAGGGGCAACCTCCCGCTCTCTCTATTGAAACCAACACGGAAGTGTCTTAAAATGCAATTCATCGACTGGCCGCTTGAGGCTGGCTGCAAAAGAGAGTCAGTCCCATTGACTCCCCATGTTAAAATGCCCAACTTTACAGCAGAAAAAAGTATGTTTACAGCCTGGTTCAAAAAATGGTTTTGGTCTATATAGCTAGTTTTGCCCTTCATGTCAACTGTGAGGGGGGTGAATTTTTTTATAACTCATCCGTTTAAGTTATATTAAGCCTTAAAGTTCTGCATAATTAAGGGTGTGTCCACTTGAGTGACAGGGGGATTGCCGCTGCTGTCACCACTGGCGCGCTAGGCGGGCGTGGTTTCAGCAACCAGCTCCACCCACGTCCCGCCTTTTTGCCCATTTTTGATTGTCCGGGAGTGACGCGCGGTGACGCGTTTCCAAGATGGCGACGGCCGAATCCCGCCCACAACAGGCTTCAAAATAGCGCTTCAGAATCCTACGGGTGACGTCACGGATACTACGTCCATATTTTTTACAGTCTATGAGGCGGACGTGCCAACCCAGTGTTTACAAAAAATTAAAACAAGAAAATGAGAAGTTTACCTACCCTACCTTTTTGAATCAAGGTACAGAGACCAAGAGCTAACCACGTGTGACCTTTCCAATGATTACGTAATGCGGGAAACAAGCAATTGTGTTAAAAAGTACATAAATGTTTTTGTTTAGAAAATGATAGATTGTTTCGTTAGATAAGACCCTTATTCCTTGGCTGGGATTGTGAAGAGCCCTTTGAAGCTGCATTGAAACTGCAATTTGGAACAACCCATCGGCCACCATTTAAGTCCACTATATGGAGAAAATTCCTGGAATGTTTTCCTCATAAAAAATTAATTTCTTTGCAACTGTAGAAAGAAAGACATGAACATCTTGGATGACATGGGAGTGCTGTTCACAAGGTGTTTTATTGATGTTATAAATGCTTTCATATTTAATGCTTTCAAGTAGGGCTGGGCGATTTGGCCTAAAATCAAAATCTCGATTAATTGAACATTTTAACCCGATTACGATTAATGAACGATTATTTTATTCATTAATAAAATTATATTTAATTATATTTAAATAATATTTATTTTTTTGCCCTCATAGTTCACTGACAAGTTTTGTACAGTAAATATGCTCACATATTACAAGTGAAAGATTTTTGAATGAAGGGTGCACACACTATCTACTATCTATGATTATTTATTGAACATCAGTGTTGAACAACTGAAATTAAAGCACACATTGCTTAAAACAAAAAGTCACATTTTTCTTAAATTAGTGAAAATAAATAACTTGCACTTTTGGAAACATTTATAAAATAATAATAAATATTAAAAGTAGAAAATAAGCAGTACCTCTTCTAAATAAAATTACTCTTGTATATCTTGTAAATACTTTTTACTGTATAAATACTGCTTAAGCTCTCCATCGACATGTCGGAGGAATAACGTAACGTAACGGAGCGGGGTCACCTGACTCCACACGCAGTAATGTTTTTAAAGGGAAAGTAATTGAAATAATTGACCTGGAAAAATTTGATCGATTATAGGTTCTGAATGTCGATTTCGATTACTTTTCGATTAATCGCCCAGCCCTACTTTCAAGTCTATTTATTGTTTGTGGTAGGTCCACCCAATAATTGCAATAGGCTTTTACAGTTTTTCACATTTGTTAAAACACTAAACCCCATTCTCTGAACCAAATTCTCAATAGCCTAAACCAATTAATAATATTCAAATAAATAATTCTTCTGCAAAAGCTTAAGTTCAGGAAGGTTAGACAGTTTTTTTTTTTTTTTGTAAAAAATCTAAACACATGCCAGAGGAGTCAGGTTTTTTTTTAATTCAGTTTGAACATTTGGATTTGTGTTTAAGGTAGGGTTGACCATACATCCTTTTTTCGGACTTAAAAAAAAAATGCGTCCGGCCGGGATTCCTAAATCGCCCAAAATGTCCGGGATTCGGCTTTTGCTTGTGTGCATTTTTGTATTAAAGCCTAGCGCGGGACTGTTTTCTTAATCCCTCTTCCGCAGACATTCTAATATTGAATACAATTCTCACGCATCACGGAGTCAATATTTGAATTGCTTTGGATGCTTTGGATTTTTCCACGGAATTGGACTGATTTTAAACTGCTGCGGCGGGTTGATTTTGTCCCGTGGGTTAAAAGTTTGAAATATTGCATACATTCCATTTGACTGAAATGCTTGTATTGAAAATGAAATTATGGTCACCGTATTTAAACAATAAACATGTTTAACGATTAATTTAATGTTAATTCTCTGGACCTTTTTTTTGTATAATAAATACAGGAATTCTGGTAACACTTTAGTATAGGGACCCATTCTTACTAGTTGCTTATTGACAACATATTGGCTGTTTATTAGTACTTATAAAGCATCTACATGACCATATTCTACATTCCTAATCGTACCCAATACCTAACTAAGCAGCAAATTTGGACTTTGAGGCAAAAGTCATGGTTCAAAACCAGTCATTAGGGGCCAGTTTTCTAAAATTGAGATTTATACATCAGCTGAAAGCTGAATAAATACACTTTTCCATCAATTTATGGTTTGTTAGGATAGGATAATAGTTGTCCAAATGAAGTTCTTGGCAATGCATATTACTAATGAAAAATTAAGTTGTTATACATTTATGATAGGAAATTTACTAAATATCTTAATGGAACATGATTTTACTTGACTTAATCTCCATTATTACATCAATTTTTAGAATGTGGTATCTACCTTTTTTTTTTTTTAAATGGTGGTTTATAGATTTTTTTTAAGATTCTGACAGTTTTGACAAAAAAAAGCGAGACTATAACATACAGAACCATTTCAAAGTCAAAGGATTGATATGGTTTAAAATAGAACTGTTACTATGCAAAGAACTTTTACAGAACAGATCTTGAGCAGTATGAGCTGTTATAAAGCATTAGCTTTTTATAAAAATGCCAGAAAAAAAATAAATTACCATTTCATCCAGGGAAACAAGTCAAGAATGAACCAACTGTTATTTCATTTGTGTCCAATATCACACAAGGCGGCTGCATATAACTAGACGTCCCCGTCAAGCTTCCCACCTTCTCGCTCTGACACTTGTGCCATTAGCGCTCTAAGGAGATCCTTGTATCCTGAAGGCTTAACTCTCGTCCTTTTACAATTTTTGGCATAAAAGAAAAATATATCATTTTGACCCATACAATGTATTGTTACCTCGTAGTCCAGGGTCTTCAACGTTTATTAGGCCAAATGCCCTTTGTGGAATTAAAGATGACTATTTTTGTTTCATTGTGACTTAAATACATATTTTTCACAAAAATATACCCCTGGTTGAGTCAAGAGACAATCCTCAGTGGTACTTGGTGGGAGCAAATTCTCTGTCTCTACTGACTGTTTTTATTATAGATGTCACATGTAAAAAAAGACAAAAATCACACAAATTCATACAGATATAGATTTTTATTTACGTACACATTATCAGTGATCGTGGATATGATCTAAAGCCCTGTGAGTTTGGTCATGCTCAACCTTTACAGACTAGTTTTTGGTTCAAAACATCCATGTCTACCAATTACAAGAACTATTAAATGGACCTTTTTCCTTTTACTTACTTTCAGAAATGACAAACAAAGCTCTTCTGTGTCACTCTGACACAAGGGATGTCGTCCATTATGACTCCATAAAGACTGCAATGCAGAACTGGATCTTTATCTATTTTACATCTCAGAAAAAGCTAAATACCATTTTTCTCTTCTTTATACTTTACACGGTTTAAAGAAATAGCAAAATATGTAACACAAAGCCAATTCATTGCCACACCAAAAGCAATGAATCAGTGATGTCCTTCATACTGAGGCAGATTCAATAGTGTTTTAATGCTGCATTCTGAACTACACATGAGAGAAAGAGACCTGACTACAGTCAATGAGTTTCTCAATCACCTGCCATCGGTTTGCTGAGGATGTAATTAGATGTTACAGATGTGGAGTGGCAACCACCAAACATTTTTTAAGAGATCAAATTGCAGGCAGATTCTGAAAATGTGTCTAATCATTCAAACACTGATTTAGCTCTTCAGGAGCATAAGAGCTGATATCTTGCCCACTGTCAAGAGATCACTGGCAGTCAGTACTATTTAAGAGTAAATGGACTAAAGGGTTCAAATCCTACATTCATTCATGACCACTGCAGTTGTGCCCCAAATGGTGCAACATTTATTTAGCTTCGGAGGAGAGGAAGTGTTTGCAAGCAGTCTGTAGTCCGATTCCGTGTCAAGTCTTGGCAAAGGACTCCTCCTTTGTACAGACAGACTCTTACAAGAGTCAGAAAAAGTGAAACTACTGTGCCAAGACACACAAACACTCACCATTTCAGCCATGTGACATAAAGCTGTACAACGAATGAACATGAATTTGATATGTGATCCCTGTATTTCTGCAGATGGAGAGTGATTTGGTCGATGTGTGCAGCTCACAGGAAGTGTGTGATGGTTTAGCCATCAATGTCCCAGCTGAAGAGGTGATGCTTTACCAACATGTCCTGAACGCCTTCCTTTAGAGGCCTCTGCTCCTTCTCCTAAAAAAAAAAAAAAAAAGTAGGGTAAAGTGAATCTAATGTTAGATGTGAAGAGTAATGTCTTTAAAACTGCACTGCACTGATTAAACAACGCCTCGTTGCCTTGAATAGTTCAACTAATTAAAACTAAAAGCTGTGCTTAGCATTCCTGCTGATTTTCACGACTATCCTACTGTAATTAAACAGAGTTAAAAATCAGCCATATTTGTGGCATTGAACGTAAACAGTCCTATTGAACAGAGCGAAACTCCTACATCTTGCTGATTATTGCTGCTGAAAATGGTCAATAATTGTCCTTTTTTTGGGGGGTGTACTTATCAGACTGGGAAAGATATAATAGACTGCTAAAAGTTATAACTAATCAAGGAGAAGAGTGCAAAAAACTGTCTGAGGAACTAAATGTGTTTGTGGTTTGGCCAGACTCAACCCGGATTTCCAAAGCAAGAATCTTGACAACATTCGTGTTTGTTCGTTTTTCCAGTCAGGCAAGGGAAATATTAGGTTAATATCTTAATTAATACTGCTTGTACATATCTTTACAAGCTATTAACTTTAGTTTGTCAAAATATTCCACCCTTTCCTGCATACTAAGTTCTTCTCTCTTCCATACATTTTTTTTCCCATGGTTTAAACAGCATAAATTAGCAGAAAAACAATCGTCAGGCCATTGGCGCTCTCTGCAGTCATGTGTTATGTACATGCGTATTGTACATTAGCTCTATTGTTTATAATACATTATGTATTTTAAGTTTTATTCAGTTTTGTTCAATAAAATGACGAGATTACTTGCTTTTTACACTTTATTTGAACTTAATTATTATTGCCTCATTGCTATTATATATGTTTTTGAAGTAATTTTACAAGCTATTGTTCTCTTGGGTCTATTTTTATTACTACAAAAACAAAATCGGATTACTCGATTAATCGTCACAATAATCAACCGATTACTTGAGTACCAAAATACTTGTTAGTAAAGCCCTATAAATAAATAAAATACATTGAGAGTGGCATCTTCCAATGACTTTTCATTAATATATTATAATATTTTTTTTATAATACCATTGGAATCAGATTTTTTAATGAAACAAATACTTTTGTTCATCAAGGATGCATTATATTGATCAAAAGTAACAGTAAAGACATTTGGAAATTAATGCTGTTCTTTCTATGATTAAAATCCTTTAAAATGCATTCACTGTTTCCAAAAATAATATTAAGCAACACAACTGTTTTCAGCATTGACAATAATAATAATAAATTTAACAAATAACTGCAACCTTGCTAAGAGATTGGTAAAAAAAAAGTGAAGTAATTCTTGCCATTTAGTTGCACAGGACTTGGTGTGAGCAGGCTAGGATCAAAGCATCTGTCTGAACCAAACATTGTAAAGAGTAGTATTTGCTTTAGAGTTTCATTAGCATTCCACACAAAAGCTGCTGAACTGGTTTTTAGAGGTTTAGTTCACATTGTGTGAAGCCACAATGTACACAGCAGTGAACAGGAAAGCAGGACACACCAAGCACTACTACTACCACCATTCCCTGCTTCCGCAGCCAACTATAAAGCAGCAGGCTAGTAACTAGTAGCCAGCTTTACCTAGAGGTCCCAACTAAAGAGGTGATGTTGGACCAAGACATCCACCACTTCTGATTTGAGAACAGGAGACTTCTGGAATGGCAGACAAACACGCAGACGCATGTTAGCCTGTAAGTGTGTGTCTGTGAGTGTGTGTGGGAGGACATGGGAGACGCTGAGTGAATGTGAGTGGAGAAAGTGTCAATCTCTCACCTCTTTTTTGGTTGGCAGCTCACAGTCTTGAGAGAGACTGAAGGCAAACTTTGAGAGAACTCTGAAAGCAGCATATACAAACCCACATCAGTAATACAATCAAAATAAACCAGACTATCATTTATTATAGTCATTTTTAGCACACAGATGAGATTTAAACACTATATTACAATTCATTTATATTACAGATTATGAATTATTAAGAATGAATTGTTTAGACAAATATTTTGAACTGACTTACACGTTGGTATATGATAAAATGTTTCCGCTATTTTAAAACATACATTGAAAATACATTACAAAATACATACAAAATTTATTCAGACGCCTTTATAGTGAATAAACTGATAATGCGAGATGTTAGTTTAGAAAATGGAAATAAAATATGACAAGAATTTAGAGTTAAACTAAGTCAGAAGAGATTTATCTTGATAATCACAAATGAATTACAGTCAAACCAAAATGTACTCAGACACCTTCAAAATTTTTCACATTATCGCAGTTTATTTGCTATAGTTTAGAAAATGGTAAAAAAATCTGACAGGAACTCAAGAGTTGAACCGTGTCAGAACAAATGTTAGATAACTGATAGAAAGGTATATGATAAAACATGGGCAGGTCAAATCAGTGGAATTTGGTCTCAAATTTTTAACAATTTTAATTGTAGTCCATTGTATGAAGAATTTGTGGGTATAATATGGTCACAGCTTACTTAATTTTGCTATCCTCACTTACATAAATCAACTATAGTGTCCTGCACCCACTTGAAAAACAATATCAAAATTATATCTGATCATTTTTGCTTTGACTGCATAAAAAAAATAAACATTCATTTTAAATTGTAATATATGTACATTTTACTGTATCTTTCATCATATAAACATAGCTTTGATTAAAGACTTATTTCTAAAACATTAAAAAAATTATTTTTTTCATTTAAATAAAAAAAAAAATCTTATATTCAGGTGACTAAAATAGGGCACTGGTAAAATGTAAACTAAAGGAATAATTTAGACCAATTTTTAAACTGAATTTACTAAAAAATATATATATATACTAAATACTATATATATATATATATATATATATATATATATATATATATATATATTAGTGTTGTCACGATACTGGAATTTCTAACTTCGATACGATACCTTGAAAAATATCGATATTCGATACTACTTTCGATACCACAGAGAAAAAAACTACCACACTTTTAAGGAGGAAAATTTCTTTTTTAATTTAAAAATAAACATGACAATGAGGTATATGCATATGTACACTGCTACAGCCCTGTTCAGCTTCTTAACTTCATTTGAGTTTGAGCTTCATACTTTATTTGATGTTCAAATACAATCTTTAATTTAGATTTAAATACAACATGTAGTGCACGCATTTATGAAGGGTAGGAACTGTATGGCTGTGATGGTGGCAGATTTTTTACCACAGCAGTGGCGCGGTGTTTTATATATAAATAAATGAGGCCAAACATTATTCACAAACTTTAGCAATTCCGAAAAAGCAGCCTACAAAACGCTAAAATAAATCAACGAAATAATACATTTAAATAAGAAAGCAGCCTAAATAAGAGTTTAATGGGCTACTAAACAAACAATCGTTGCAAAAAAAAAAAAAAAAAAAAAAAAAAAAAACTCAACATCGCATCAGAATTACTGGGCCGAGTTCTCTTTCTCTTCCCCATTGCACAGCTGCTGTTTTTAATAGCAAAGTAATTACATTTATTTTCGTTTCTTTAGTTTATAAAGTTAATTTAGGAATATATTTGGAACATGTTTTATTTGTGAAATTCAAGCTTTTGTTTTTTAAAGTAACGACAAAGCGGCTAGCCGCTTATTAAACAGCGGCAACGATTAAACTAATATTCTGATATGCTTTCAGTTTTTATTTGTTTATTTATATATATAAATAAACAAATAAAAACTGAAAGCATATCAGAATATTAGTTTAATCGTTTAACTTAGATAAATGTGTAGGCTACAAATAGGCGCATATCCAATCGTTTGTGCAGAGAATGAAAGCTTTGCAGGACATGAGGTGCAAAGCGCAACGTGAAACTTTATTTCTGCTCATAAATGTAAGAGTAAAAAATCACTTTTAATTATTACTTCACTACTGTAAAACGAAATAATTCAAATCGAAAACAAAACTCTTTTATTAGGCCTAATCCATAAAAATGCATTTAGGCTTTAAAAGCGCGTCCGAGCAGATGGCGAGTTAGGATTATCTACTTCATCTTTGCGACACTGACTCAGAAAATACTAGTTTATTAATAAATCATTTGAATATCTCCTTACTTTTTCCCCGCCACATTCATGGTAATTACTTTAGCTGGGGCTTTGCGGCCAGCCCAGTACCTATAAGCTGCGTGCATCTGAACGCGGAACTCTGCTGAAGGCACTTGCTGCTGCTGCTGTTGGCGGGACACTAAACACCTCCACGGCAGAATAAATAGCAGAAACACTGTATTTTATGCTTGTTAGTGTGTTTTTCTTCAGATATTTGTCTTTTTTATTTATTACGACAGGTGAATTGTTGTAATTGTTAAGCACTGTGTTTTCATAGCATTCAGAAAGTGGAATCGTGTGATTTAAAAAAATAAATTTTGCGAAATTAGTGGTGTTAGCGCCTTTTGATAGCACTGCTCAGTAACAACTCTTACATATTGGCTTGCTTGTGTACTTCGGCTTTCCATGTTCATTTGTTTCATATCCGAAATATTTCCAGATAGCACTCCTGCTGTGTTCTTTATCAAACAAAGCCGGTCGCGGGGTCCTGCGCTCGCCTTTCTGTTCGCTTCACTTGAATGAGAGGCACTGCGGTCACGTGTAGCGTAGAAGTGAAAGTGACATCTCGGCTAGTATCGATACTTCGGGAAATTAGTATTGGTATCGTTCAGATATTTCAGTATCGATATTTATCGAAATATCGATATTTTTGACAACACTAATATATATATATATATATATATATATATATATATATATATATATATTAGGGGTGGGCATAGATTAATTTTTTTAATCTAGATTAATCTAGATTAAATCTTGGAATTAATCTAGATTAATCTAGATTAAAATGGCTAATTTGAATTCTGCTGAAGGCATTCAGAATATGTGTGCTACCCAAATAATGACTAAAAGTAAGTCTTTGAGAATGGATCATAAAGCTCATAAAGCTGTTCTATGATAATTTGTTGATGAAAATAAATTATGTTCAATTAGATGTACTTGTGTTTACTAAATAACAATGAAATAATTTTTTCTACCTATTAGATTGCGTTTTTTTAACGTCAACACCTACCCAACCCATTACATGTTACACCGTACTTTTATTTTGACAGGTTGCCATGAAGTTTCTGTGTATACAGTATGATATGATGCTAGTTTTCTCAAATGAAACGGTAAAAGTGACACTCACAGCAGTTTGGGAGATTGAGTTTATCTGTTCATGTGAGATGAAAATGCCAAAAATTACCAGGAGCGTCACGTGTGTTTCAGTATGCGTGTAGTAAAACCTCGTCTCCATCATTCATACATACAGCTAGGCAAACGGAACATATCGGATTCATATTAAAACGGTCTTTTTGCATTTCAGTTTTCACATACACTAGTCCATATCGCGATTTGAATTAAGTGACAGACCAACATTTGATTTATGAATCCAAAAAACGAAAAATTTACGTGGCATTTCGCTATAGTAGATTCGGTTTTTATGAATGGAGGACGACGCGATCCCGTCTGTGTTTTGGCGGAGGAGACGTAAACGCGCGAACATATTCTATAGTCTTCGGTATACATCCGCGTTAAACTATCAAGGTGAAAGTCATCATAGCTTGCGTAGTTTAGACCCAGCTCCCAACCCAAATTTGAGAATAGATTAACGGCGATATTTTTTTTTATCGCACGATAAGAGTTTCACGTTAACGCAGCACGTTAACGCCGATAACGGCCCACCACTAATATATATATATATATATATATATATATATATATATATATATATATACCTATAACTTATCAGAACATATAATGTTCACATTTTTAAAGAAAATTCACAAACAAATTAAAAATGTTTAAATTGTACAATTATGTTTTAGTTTTCACTTCTTTCTGAACAATTTATGAGCTTAATTTCTTACCTGAGTTCACACTTTATCTGAACCCAGCCAGGACTGCGCAGGAAAGACCAGGGATGGTACCATTTCTCCACAGCACTCATACTGGAACACAATACCTCCAGCCACAGGTGCAACACCTGCTCACTAACATAACCAAACACAGACATGAAGAGAGTATATGATGCACATGTGCATTGTGGGAAAGAAAACAGAGAAAGAGATGGCGTAACAGCAGGCTGACTTACTTTAATCCCACACAGATGAGCGAGCGGAACTTGACATCCATCTGAACATGCGCAGTGTCGTGGCTCATGTTGACAGACTGCACTGCCTAAGATGACAGTAAGTACTAATGCCCAAATCAATGATAAAATATTTTTCAGGTTTACATGTTTTGTAAAACTCACCCTATAAAGAAGCTCTTCAGGTGTGAGCACCTTTCCATCTTCATCTAACCTATAGAGACGAAGCGGCGATCACATCAGCAAAGCACTGTTATGAATATTTAGAGAAGATGAGATCTTATGTAACTACATGTCTCACCTGTAAGTCTTGCAGAGAACCAGTCTGGAGTAGACAGAGTTGAAGTCTCTCTCCACTTCTCTGCTAGCTGCCTGTGATTAACACATACACACACAACTCTTTCACTCACTTGACATATACATATATTACTTTACATAAAAATAAAAAAAAATACTTAATCTACTCCTACCTCCTCAATGAAGAGCCATGGGTGACATGGTCCTCCCAGTATGGAGGGCTTCTTCAGGCCATGCTGAAAGATGGCCTTGAGAGCAGGACACAACGTGCCTCTGACCAAGTCATTTACTGCCTCCGTTACCGTGTCATCTCCAGCCAAAGAGTACTGAACGACAAAAACATGTGCATGAGACAATTAAGCTGTTTATACCAAATTAAAGGATTTGTGCACTCCTGAATTAAAATGTCATCCAAGATGTTAATGTCTGTCTTTCCAGGATTTTTCTCCATATAGTGGACTTTAATGGAGATCAGCAGACTGAAGGTCCAAATTGCAGTTTTAAAAGCAGCTCCAAAGGGCTCCATACAATCCCAGCCGAGGAAGAAGGGTCTTATCTAGCGAAACGATTGGTCATTTTCTAAAAAAATAAAACGTATATACCTTTTATCCACAGATGGCTCGGCAATGCACATCTACAACTTCATTGCGCATTACAACATTTTGTTGGAAAGGTCAAGCGTGGTTAGTTTCTTGTTTATTCCAGTTCAAAAAGGTAGGGTAGGGTAAAAACTCATTTTCTCCCCCAACTTCAAAATTGTCCAACATTGTTGTTTCGCCTTTTTTGTAAAGGCCGTTTGACATTATTTGCATGTTTGCTTTGTAAACACTTAAGTCACACATGACCTTTACAACGTGATTACGTAATGCGTGAAGTTCAACTAGTGCCATAATTCAGAAAATGGGCGATCATTTCGCTAGACAAGACCCTTATTCATTGCCTGGGATTGTGTAGAGCCCTTTAAAGCTGCATTGAAATGGCAATTTGGACCTTCAATCCATTGAAGCCCAATATATGGAGATGTTTTCCTCAAAAACCTAAATTTCTTTTCAACTGAAGACTAAATTTTAATTCTGGAGTGAACTGATACTTTAACAGGAATTTAGATGCAATGTAACTCCAAAAGCAAAGCTATTACCTCTTTACTTCGCTCATCCAAGACTTCGACAAATTTTGCAGGAAACCAGCCTAACGGGACAAAAGGTTTGTGAGAAAAATTTTGATTGGTGTAATGAGTTGTATATTGGTTGAAATCTTTTCTGAAATATCAAAGACAGGTTTAATGCTTCTAGTAAGCACATCTCATCTCATCTCACCTCTCAGGCCGTTCAGCTCTCCGACCCAGCAGTGTTCATCTTTCTGTGAGATGATCTATGAATAAACACAGAAATACACAGGTAAGTAACAAAGTCAAGGCATCAGTTCACATGCTTAGATGACAGAAACAGCAGGTGCTCACTGTGATGATGTCATTCTTCCGAAAGCCCAGTTCGTCATCGTCGTGTCTTTCAAAGTCCAGCAAGGCTTTGGCTCGTCTCCGACGATTCCGAGACACGACCAGGAAATTCTCGTGATCCCTTTGATGACTCTCCATTGAATAATCTGGAGTCAAATCCTAGAAAGAGAACGAAAGAGATACAAGAAACATACAAACCAGTGTTAACAAAATATTACAATTTTATGGGCTATAATAACAAAAATATTACTACTACTACTACTAATAATAATAAATAAATAAAATGATTACAATACAATTACTAGGATTATTATTATTTTTATTATTATTATGAATAAACAATAATACTACTACTTTACAAAACAGTAATTATTTAAAAAATAATAATAATTAGGGCTGGGTTTTGACACAAATTTCACAATTCAATTTGATTTCTATTCACAAGCTTGCAATTTATTTACGATTTCGATTCAATTCTATTTAATATTGATTATTTTGAATATATATCAGATGCAATACAGCGCACATTTTCTCAAGGAAAAAAAAAATCTGTCAACTAATGCTGTAAAAAAAAAAAACTCACGAGAGTCAGTCAGTACTACGTAAGTATAATATTGTTCATTTGTTTTGTTTTTTTAAAAGTTCCTTTCATTATCTAAAAACAGGCTAGACTAATTGATTCTTGAGTTTTTAAGAATTGATACGTTTCGTAAAAATGAGAATCGCTTAAAATTAAGAATCAATCTTTTTTTTTACCCAGCTCTAATAATAATAATGGCAAAAAATAAGCTGGAAAGATATTTGGTGGTAATAATAATAATAACTATCAATAACAATATTAATGATTATTATTATTCCAATAATTGAAATATTTTGTTGTAATTATTATTTATTCATATATTGCAATAATTACCATTATTGCTATTATATTATTTTAAAAAAACGATTACTATTATTATTATTATTGGAAAAAGTAAGTTGGACAAAAGGTTGTTTCAGCTTAATTTTAAAATGCCAAACCGAGAGGAATTCAGCATTATCAAATGGGATGTCTGGCTTGACGTCTGCCTACTTCATGATTATAATTGATTATTAACTCGAGACTGTCTATGACTCATGGTGGTCTGTTTACTTCGGACGCGAGTGTGCAGCTCATTTCTTGTTGCATAGGCCTAATTTATGCAATTCAACAAACAACAGTGAGTCATCAGGTCCACGAGTCAGTGTTGCTGTTTTAGTGCAAATGTTCTGTTTCTAATTGAATTATTCCTGACAGATTTATCAGTGTGATTCATGTGATAGAGTAGCTCTTACAGTGCTGCAGTTTCGGGGGTCCAGGCAGTGAAAGTGCTCTGCGGTCCGACTGATGGCTTCTCTCAGTGCTGCCACCAGCTCTGTTTGTTTAATGTTTTTGGCCTTCAGCGCCTCCACCTCGTCCTCCCCCCAGAGAAGCGAGCTCAGGGTGGATTTCCTATGCAGACTCTGTCTGCGAACCACCTGTACAATGATACAAACCTATGAGTGAGCCTGAATTTACATTTTGTATCCACCTTTTTCTCCAACGCGGAAGTATGGGTGAGACTTCTGGTTCACAACGTACAGTAAAACTGTTAGCACTACAAACCAGTGTGTTCAAAATTAAGATAATACATTAAAATAATATGGTAAGACACACCAATAAGCAATATCAAGCAGCAAAATGAGCTGTTTTGTACAGCTAAAAACAGCTGGATGCAGATGAGACCGGAAGCCAGACCCATGAAAGGTGGATATTGCAAATAAAGTGTGACAAAATGTGGGCATCACAGATGATGATCCAAAATACTATTGAGGTTCTCAACCTTGTTGAGGTTGGTGTGGAGGGAATGGGAGTTGCCAGAGTTGAGCTGTGCCTGCTCTGCCAGGATGTAGGCAAGATGCTTGTGTCTGTGTGCATCCAGGTTTTCCTGAGACAGAGATCCTGCCAGACGCACAGCCTCGCCCAGCACTGCCGCCCCATCCTCTAGTTGACTAGGCAGATCTGAAAGTGTGTTGAAGATGGATGCCGAGTTCTCAGATGACACCAGTTCTTCCTCCTTTACAACACAAGAAGAAACCATTATTATTATTGACTGTGTGTCAAATCAAACACTCATCGATGCCTTGTTTAACATATGAAGGCTTAGTTAAAGCCACAATATGTAAGTTTTCACTAGAGGGCGCATATTCAAAACATACAAAGAAACAAAGGCATAATTTGATGATGCAGGTGATGCAATGACCCGCCGTTACACTAGTTAAAATGGCTTATTTCTATGGATTTAAACGTTCTTCGAAACATTTGGGATAATGTAAGTAAAATATGTAACACTGTTCTAACGGTTTGTGGATACTTTAATAAAAAAAATCTTACATATTGTGCCATTAAATAAAGTTAAACAACCTTGATTTTCAGCATGCCCAGCGTAACCTGGAAAAGCACCACTGAGCCCTCGTAGAAGAGCAGATCCCAGATTCGCAGCAGGATGCGGATGTCCACCACACTGGCAAAGGCAGTGAGGAACCAGTGCAGTGTGATTAAAGAAAGCTCTGAGAGGGAAAACATGAACAATAGAATGCTTTTTTATTTTTTCATAATAACTCTTTGGAACTCTTTGGAGCAAAACAATTTAAAAAGTAACCTGCATTAAAGGGTTAGTTTACCCAAAAATTACTGTACAATTCTGTCATTTATTACTCAACATCATGTTGTTCTAAACCCATGAAACAAAGATATTTTTGATGAAATATGAGCTTTCTGACCCTGTAAAATGAAATTCCAGGACTTCAGGACTTTAATGACACTGTTAATACTACTACATGCTTAGCTCGATTGTTTTCTGACATTAACTGAATTAAGTGAAAAAGGTATGATGTTTTTAGAATTTTGGGTAAAAACATATGTGCTTATTGACTAAATTAAACACATATTTCATAGATAAAGAATACTCACTTACAGTAATTCTAGCACTTTGCAAGTACCTCTTCAGGAATATTGCTATTTTCAAGGGTTTTCCAGGCCTTAAATTTCAAAAAGTCAAATTCAAGTACTTTAAGTACATTGTGTGAAACCTGGTCAACAGCATACTCGCGATACTCCCGTGAACGTGTCGAAGACTGACACAGAAGAGAAGAAATTGTTAAATAAAGTTGTTATTTTTGTTTTCTTTGCATGAAAAACAGCATTCTCGTAGCTTTATAACATTACAGTTGAACCACTGATGTCACATGAACTATTTTAACTACTTTTTTGGACCGCTTGAACATGGTAATTATGTTGCTATCTATGCAGGGTCAGAAAGCTCTCGGATTTCATCCAAAATATCTTAATTTATGTTCCGAAGATGAACAAAGATCTTATGGGTTTGGAATGACATGAGGGTGAGTAATTAATGACAGAATTTACATTTTTTGGTGAACTATCCCCAAATTATTTTTGAGGTTGTCTCACCAATGTCATGTTCCTGTAGCAGCTGGTCTAGACTAGGCAGATACTGCACTATGAGCTGTCTGAGCACACGTTGGTCAGTTTGAACTCCCAACAGTGTGGAAGAGAAGTACGAGGGAGGCAGTAGGTCTTCTATCAGAGCGCACATCATCCATAGAGCATCCTCCTCCTCCAGAAACAGCAGCAGACAGGACACCACCTGCATCAAAGACAAACACACAAACTCACACTTCAGAGTCTGACACCCTTTGACTCAAATGTTAAACAACAGAGACACAAAGACTCAGTGATAAGGTTGGTTCTCACCATGCCTGTGCCCTGACAGTAGCCGATGTCTGGATACAGCCATGCCAGCCCTCTCAGGACCCGCCTGAGCTTGGGCACCCCCACACTCGTCAGTGTGCTGAAGCATGCATTAGTGGGCATGGTCCGCAAAAGATCCTTTTCTATCTGCAGCACAGACAGAGAGACAATCGTAATTAGAACAATACTAGAAGACAGCTATGTAAAGTATATATATAAAACCCTGGACCACAAAACCAGTCTTAAGTAACAGGTATATTTGTAGCAATAGCCAAAAAGACATTGTATGGGTCAAAATGATAAATATAATCAAAACTTTTTTGATTAATAATATGCATTGGAACTACGCTAAGAACTTCATCTGGACAACTTTAAAGGCGATTTTCTCAATATTAAGATTTTTTGTACCCACAGATTCCAGATTTTCAAATAGTTGTATCTCAGCCAAATACTGTCTTATCCTAACAAATCATAAATCAATGGAAAGTTTATTCAGCTTTCAGATGACGTATAAATCTGAATTTCCAAAAAAAAAAAAAAAGGACCCTTATGACTAGTTTTGTGATCCAGGGTTAGGGCCGTTCAAAAGTTTGGGATCAGTAAGATTTTTAATGTTTTTAAGAAGTTTCTTCTGCTCATCAAGACTGCATTTATTTTATCTAAAATACAGAACAAAATCTAATGTTGTGAAATATTACTGCAGTTTATAGTTTTCTATTTTAATATACATAAAAATCTAATTTATTCCTGTGACCAAAGCTGAATTTTCAGCATCATTACTCCAGTCCTCAGTGTCACATGATCCTTCAGAAATCATTCTAATATGCTGATTTATTATCAATTTTGGAAACCTGTGATGGACCTGTGATGCTTTTTATCCAGGATTCTTTGATAAATAAAAAGTTAAAGTTGTGTTGTGTAGTATTTGTTTGAAATAAAAATTGTGTGTTACAATGTATACTACTATTCAAAAGTTTGAGGTCAGTCATTTTTATCTTTAAAAAAAAATAAAAAAATACTTTTATTCAGCAAGGATGTGTTAAATGGGTAAAAAGTAACATTTAAGACTTTTTATTAAAATAAGAAAAAGATTAATAAATGCTGTTATTTTTTACTTTTTTCCAAAGAATCCTGAAAAAAAGTATCACAGGTTCCAAAAAAATATTAAGCAGCACAACTCTTTCCAACATTGATAATAAATCTGCCTATTAGAATGATTTTTGAAGGATCATGTGACACTGAAGACTGGAGTAAAGGCAGATAAAAATTCACTGCTTCGTCACAGAAATTAATTATATTTAAAAGTAAAATAAATAGAAAACCAATACTAGAAATTGATGAATTAATAAACATTAAAAATCCTACTGAACCCAAACTTTTAAACGGTAGTGTATTTTTTTTATTAAACATTTTCATTACTCATCAAGTTGAATAAAAATATAGAAATGCTCTTGTTTTTGGCATTTGTAAGTAACAACTAAATAAACAAATAAAACTGTTCAAGCGCCTGGGGTCTGTACGACTTTTAAAAAGTCTCTTATGCTCCCCAAGGTTGCATTTATTTGATCAAAATAAATAAATATATAAAACGGTAATATTGCAGATGGAAATCTCCATTTCAAACAAGTCTCTGACTTCACATCAGATCTGAGGCAGAGACGACATGTACCTGTTTGGCTGCTGTAGTGTCATCATTAGAGCTGTTTTTGACTATTTCCCTGTAGGAAATTTCTGATGTTCTCTTCTTCTGCAGGGCCCCTGACAAACGCATCCACAACTGAGGGAAAGCATGAAAGAGACAATAAGGAACAAGACAGATAAACACACACAGATCCAGCAGAGATATGGTTGGAAGATCTTAGACTTGAAACGCACCGTTGTTCTCATGGGAATCTCTGAAAATAGCAATACAGCATAAACAAGATATTACCAAGACATCATGTACTATTTCAGTGACACTAAGAATCCCTCCAGCATTAACATGGTTGCCATGGGAACATTACATCAGCAGATTAGCCGCCTGATGGTGTGTAACAATACAAGGACAGCCTCAAATATGTTGAGGTGAAAACACAAACAAAAGCACATCTGATAAACAGGTTCTCAGTGCTGACCTGTGGTCTCATGCTGTGGGGTATGCCCCCCAGCACCAGGGTCCGGAGGCGGTCAGAGCGAGCCAGTGTGGGGGAGATCTTGTCCCATGTCAGATCTCCTACAGTGTGATTGTGTGTGAACTCCAGATGGGCTTGCCAGCGAAGTCTTTGCTGAGGGTCCTCTCTCTGAGGGGCTCCCTCACCACGCTGCCATTTTCTGGTCTCATTCCCCTCTGAAAAAAAAAAATGTCTTAACTCTTGTCAAACATGGGTAAAGACAGTTCCAGATGATATTTGTTTTTAACAGGGCTTGACATTAAAGGGATAGTTCACCCAAAAATGAAAATTACCCCATGATTTACTCATCCTCTTTCAGACGAATACAGAGTTAAAGAGTTAAATGATGCAAATTCAAACCACCCCCACATGTCTACATCACGGTGTGGGAAGATTTGCATAACATCGCCCAAATTTATACGCAATAGAAAAAGGCAAAAAATTTTATTCTGTAGTATTGTTGCAGCCGCAGCCATGTTGTGGAGACGCTGTGTGTTCGTTTGCGAAAGCACTTTGTTTGGCCTTCCAAAAGAGTAGAAATCAGTGGTTAAGTTGTATTTACAACACTGTTCCAAAACAATACAAGGCAAATATTCAAGTGTGTGCAGCCCATTTTAGGGAGGACTGTTTCCTGAACCTGGGAGAGTAGCCTCCAATGGGGATGTGCACACTATAAAGTAGGGCAATTCCAACTTTGCAAGGACAATCTGGACAAGTCTGGCGCATCTGGCTCACAGCCTGTAAGTACATTTTCATATTTGAAGAAGTTGCTACTGGCTATTGAAATGTGAGTTTTGAGCAGTGTAGAGTAGTGCTGCTTGTTTGTCATTTCGACAATCACAAATACAGACATAGCGTTCAAGAGGAACGACGGAACGTGTAAAAAGACAGTATGAGTCATTATAATCAGTAATTATGTCCTCACTGGAGGAAACAAATGCCTAATCTTGTCGCACCGGAACACGGCATCACAATGATAATGGGTGTAACATTTCCTGTAACATGCTTGAAGTATTCGGCCAATCACAACAGACAGTTGGCTAATCAGAGCACACTTCGCTTTTCAGAGCGAGTGTTTCAGAAAGGCGGGGCAAAGAGGAGAAAAAATAAAATGTGTAGAAAATAATGTGTTTTTTGAACCTCAAACCACGTTAACACATTGCATTGGACCAAATACACAAAATAATGTTCTATTTAGCAACATCATATGACCCCTATAAAAAAATTCCTTGCTCTTCCAAGATACAATTACAATGATAGCGAATGGCTGTTGAGATTTGGAAGTCCAATAAAGTGCATCCATCCATCATAGAAAGTGCTCAACACGACTCTGCGGGGTTAATAAAGGCCCTCAGAAGCAAATACAAGTGTTTGTGTAAGAAAAATATTCATATTTAAATCTTTAAAGATCGTAATCTCTAGCTCCCACTAACTTTCGTGTGCACGTTCACGAGAGAGTGGCGTTTCAGCAGATGACACAGGATGTAGGCATAGTGTAAGCTCCGGTGAAAATATGTTTTGAGAGTTATGTCTTGAGAGAACCAAGTTTTGTTTACAGCAAAGAAAAACCTCTTGGCTCTCCTCTTGGCTTATAGCGAAATCCTCTGACATATTTATTCAAAAAACCTGAAAACCTTCTAATTCATGGCTGGTGTTTCATTTTGCTCTCTCCTCTGCACTTCCACGTTCGTCACTTCTCACTGCAGCTTATGGTACGCCTACTTCCTACGTCATCCGCTGGAATGCCACTCTCTCATGAACACACATGCAACAGTTAGCGGAAGATAGAGATTATGGTTTATAAAGTTTTAAATATGGATATTACACAGCATGGAAGAGCCAGGACATTTTTAATATAACACAGAAAGAAAGTTATATACACTTAGGATGGCTTGAGGGGGAGTAAATCATTGTGAAATGTTCTTTTTTGGGTGAACTATCCCTTTAAGCATTCTAGGGGGATACCCCTCTTTTTAAACCTGATCACTTGCTTTTTAAAAAGTCACCTGTGACAAACAAAATCTCCAAACAAAACTTTAACATAACAAATGATTGGCAATAATTTAACACACTAGTGTTATTAATTAGATATAAAAAAAATCTACCATTTGAAAGTTTGGGATCAGTAATTTTTCTCACTAAGGAAGTATTTATTTGATCAAATATACACTATAACAGTAATATTGTGAAATATTATTATGATTTAAAATAATTATTTTCTATATAAATAAAGAGCAGCAATATTGTAGTGATTTTTTTTCTGAGACTGTACATGCCACAGTTTTAAGTCTAGATGTCCTGTAAAGAGCACAAAGGGCTTTTCAGAGATAGTAAATGTTTCACCGTGACCACTCCCTCTCCTTGGTCTTTAAATATGTCTAATATTAATTTAGTGACACTATTATGGAAACGGGTCTCAGGAGGTTAAGTGTCAGATAATCCTTCTGAAATCATTCTAATATGCTGATTTTGTGTTAAAGAAATTACTTATCTACTAAAATCAGTTGTGGAAACCATGATAGTTTTTCCAGGGCTCTTTGGTGAATAGAAAGCTCAACAGCATTTATATGAAACTTTTGTAACATTATAAATGTATTCACTGTTGCTTCTGATCAATTTCATGAGTATTTGCTGAGTATTCAGTTTTTTAAAACAAACAGTGTTTGTAAGCAAATAAAAACTTACTGACCACAAAGTTTTGAAAGGTACAGTATATACAGTATTATTAAAAACTGAGCCTGAGATGGTGCAGACTGCAGAATAATAAATTACTCAAAGTTCAGCCTAGTGGATAAATTCATTGCAACAAAGACAGATTTAGTTCTTTAGTTGTCGTTTTCCTGTGTTAGTCCTAGATAAGTGTTAAGGCTGAGCCCTGTTTAATTTGTATGAGTGCTCAGGTCCCACACCAACCTTCACTATCGATCCGGAACCCGAATTCATCATACTGCAATTCCGCTTCCATATTGGGGTCTTTCTGCAACAGTCAGAACAAGAAGTCTGAGAAATGAACCACTTCCCATGACAATGAAGATGTTACAACAACAGTATAACATTAATCTGGCACTTAGAGAATTATAAAATGAATAAATTTATGAGTAAACTACCTGACAGTACTTTGCCAGGATGTCCTGGGGCCACATGCTGGGTGTGAGGGCTGAAAAAGGGCCCCCTGGGGCTGGAGTGTAACTACCTGCTAAAGAGATCAGAAAACGTTATGAGGGGATTAACTGTGTTTGACAATACACAAATACAACTATGCTTCCATTTTTATTTTGTGTATTCATGCAGTAAGCTTACTTGACATGGTCCTGGAGTTTGAAGAGTGTTTTTTCGCCTAAAGAGAGGAGTCCGACTGGAATAGGTCAGGTCAAGGTTCACAGTCCCTAGATAAGGAGAACAAAACAAACCAAAAACATTCCCTTAAGACAATATAAAGCCACACAGAGAGCATGATTACTCAAGTGATCAATGCTATTCACACCCTCTGAAAATAATCACCTCAAAACAGGCCTTTAAAGGAGTGAACAGACAGAATATCATATAACGTCGTAACTTTAGTGCAATTAAAAAAAGAGAAAAACAAGTCTACTATGAGGAAGCGAAGAGCCTGAAACCTTTTTAAAGCAGAACTTGAGTTGCAGGCACCTTAATACTGTCCTCCTCCATGCTCCAGTTCTCCAAACGAATGCAGACGCACACGACGGCAAGCTAAATCTTCCGCAGCACAGCATGTTTGGAAAAATTAATCATGCCAGTGGGCCCATAGACAACACACTACCTCACACAACTTCTCTCTCCATGACACTGACATCAGCTGTATTCACAGCCTAACATAAGGCAGCCTTTGTTTCTCCACTAAACTCATGACAAACCCATTAGCGATGTGAGAGAGAGGGGGATATGTGATTATAGACCCACCCACATTAAAAGCAAGGATAGCAATACTGATGCCAGGATTCTCACCTATAAGCTCTTCCACAAATCTTTTGGTTTTTGCTCCAGTGTTTTAAAGGGATATTCACCCAAAAATTGAAAATTACTCCTTGATTTATGTATGTATATGACTTTTTTTATTTCAGACAAATACAGTTGGAGTTGTTTAAAAATATCCTGGCTCTTCCAAGCTTTATAAAGGCAGTTGATTGTTTTTTAAGTCCAATGAAGTGCATCCATCTATCATAAAAAGTAGTACTGCACATGGCGAACGTGTATGACAGTCAGAAGAAGCTAGAAACTACGGTTTATAAAGTTTTAAATATGAATATTTTTCTTACACAAATGTATCGATTCACTTTAGAAGGCCTTTATTAACCCCCCGGAGCCATGTAGAATACTTTTTATTATGGATGGATGCACTTTATTGGACTTCAAACTCTCAAAACCCATTCACTGCCATTATAAAGCTTGGAGGAACCAGGACATTTTTTAAAATAACTCCGATTGTATTCGTCTTTTTTAGGTGAACTATCCCTTTAAGAAACTCGCTGGCTGCCAGAGGCTTTTTAGAGGGTATGCTAATGCACCATTCAATTTCCTCATTTGTTTAAAATAAATCACTTCCTTGTTGAATGGAAGCCAAAGCCTGAGTATGGGACTGCTCTATAAAAGCACCAGAGCTTATCTTCCTGCTCTGCCTATGTGTGTGTGTGTGTGTGTGTGTGTGTGTGTGTGTGTGTGTGTGTGTCGGTGTGTGTTCAACGTCACGTAAGAAAGAGAGCGATGGAAAAACGTAGATGTTATCTGAACATGCATAATGCAAGCACAGGACCTCCTGGAAGCAGGTATTATTACTTGGCATGAAGGACTATAACTGAGCCTTATAGACACACTAAAGGAAAAAGAGCTGGACACCAACATCCTGTGGTTGTGTATTGATTTATGTGGGCCTGGATGAATAGTGCTAAATCTAGCCTTTAACAGTGCTCAATAGTAAGAACGACCTGCCATCAAAAATGTAACGTACATTGATCTTGCACATCCATTTTTATACTCTGAAACTTGGTTTTCTTTTTAGAAAGCCTTGAAGAGCCAGGACATTTTTAATTTAACTCAGATTGTATTCGTCTGAAAGAAGAAAGTCATATACACCTAGGATGGCTTGAGGGGGAGTAAGTCATGGGGTCATTTTTATTTATCCCTTTAAGGAAGTATTTTTCCCACCACAATTTCTACCCAATAAAATATTTCAGAGCTTGGAATAACTAGAAAAATGTATATTCATTATACAAATGACCATGGAGTTTTATAGCTTATTAGGATAATTGACTTCCAGGTCTACAAATTCAAAATGATAGAATTATGCTGTGATATGATATAATTTAATATATCCTAGTTTTATCCAAAACTGTGTGAATCCTGGATCTGCAATGAAAAAGTTGCAGAGGGGGTGAATTAAAATAAGAAATAATTTGATAATTTGTTTTATCTTATATTAAATAATTTTTAATTATCTTCAAATTTGTTGTTCCCCTGGTTGAGAATTAGAAAATATTATATAACTGGCTAACATACATTTGGACATTAGGAATTGTCAAAATACACCAGCAGTCAAAAGTTTTTTAATGTAAGGAAGGATGTCTCTTCTGCTCACCAAGGCTGCATTTATTTGATCCAAAGTACAGCAAAAACAGTAAAATTATTAAAATATTCTTACTTTTTAAAATAACTGTGTTTTCTATTTGAATATATTTTAAAATATGATTTATTCCTGTGACTTCAAAGCTGAAGTTTTAGCAACATTATTTCTCTCACATAATCCTTCAGAAATCATTCATATTCTGACTTGCTGCTCAAAAACATTATTATTATTATTATTGTTGTTGAAAACAGCTGAGTATAATTTTTTCATGTTTCTTTTATGAATACAAAGTTCAGAAAGCATTTATCTGAAATGGAAATCTTTTGTAAGATTATAAATGACTTTATCATCACTTTTGATAAATTTAAAGCATCTTTGCTAAATAGAAGTATTAATTTCTAATTCCCTGCATGCTTGGTGAGAAGAAGAGACTTCTTTAAAAAACATAAAACATCTTGTCCACTGGTAGTGTATGATAAAAAAATATAAAAAACCGACTTGTGACAATCCAGAAACTCATCAGTAAAACTGTTCATCATAAGCAAATTATCTTTAATAATTTTTGTAAGGAATTCTTTATATTTTGCTAAGAAAACAGCACTCAATAAAGAAATTACACAATTACAAAGTTAAGTTAATAAAAATAATGTATCTGAAAACGTTATCAATATACAGCGACCTAAAGCCCTTAAAAAAACAGTACTTATCACTTCATCCAATTACAAACCCAAATAAATACAGATCCATGCACAACAGACTTTTCAGCATGTTTGGGGCTCATTAGAGGACAGTCATGACAACACTGCAGACTGCCGCCCATCAGCTGCTGGCTCTCTGTAGGAGTCTCCATAATAAACAAACACTTACTAACAATGACACTACTCATCAAGCTGCGAACACCACTGCTAGCATCATCCCTATGGCAACAGACCCCACAGCAACCAAAAAGACAGAGGCGAGCAGCCGAAGGCACCACATTATAGATCAGTGAGTGAGAGCAGTCAATGCTCCCCAAAGACACTCTAAGAAACACTGAAATCCCACAATATCCTCTAACAGTAGGTTACAAATCCTAATACTCTCAGGACATTGAGTCTGGACTGCTAGCTGCTCACAAAAGTAGACTGGAGACCTAAGTAGACCTATTATGTCAAGATAAAAATCAGTAAGGGTGATTTTTGGGTCGGTTATTCCCTTAAATATGACCGGATTGCTAGTGTGACTGCCATGTAGCAAGTGCATATGTCAGCTTATTATAGTTAAGTTAAATTAATACCAGAAAAAAAGAGAAATCCCTCATTCTAAGCTAGTTGCATCTCAATAATGCTAAAATAACTTTGGTGTGTGTGACACTGTGATTGAGAGAGATGTCTGCCAACCGAAGGCCATTCATGCCATGAGCTGAGTGAGGAGGCACGTGGCAGCTCTCTGACGACAGCACGATGGGGAGAACAGGGGGAGGGATGGGGGCAGCGTGCTACATGACTCACTGCATGTTGTGACTAGAAAAAGCTGGAGGAAGGAAAGATGGAGGTGGGGTTGATGAGAGACAGGGGGAGCTTTCTCGTTAAGGGTTGGCAGTGTTCATTTTGGGGTACTTTTGTTTTCCGTCCCAGTTTGACAATGCACTCGGAGGCCTATCTGAAGTCCCGGGACTAGGTGTCATAAGCTAGTACTCTCTGCAGGATCTCCTGACCTGCTCTGTGCTTAAGGAAGGCGTGAACCACACTAGATAAACAGAGTTGAACCATACAGTCACACTATGCATATGTCAAGGGAGTGCCTCATTTAAAGACCAATCCACAACTTTAAACAGACAAAGGAATCTTTAGATTACATTGGAAGCACATACAATTATTAAAACCTTAGAGTGCAAGTGTTTCTGCAAGTATTTTCACATTTATTTTTCAAATACAGATTTTAAAAATGTTTTTAAGTTTAAGAGATACAAGCAGGGATGGAAATAAAAAATTTTGTCCACCGGCCAGTGTGGCTGGTGGATTTCAAAATCTACCAGCCACTAAATGTTTTTAACCGACAATGCGTAGCTGCATGTAAAAATTAATACTACAAGATCTACTATACTTGAGCAGTTTATTTAATCTCAAGTCTCAATAAAATACTGACATTTTCACAAAATTTTTCTATCATGATACAACTACACAACTTATAGCCCGCATACTATAACAGCCTAGATATTTTATGTAGCCTAATTTGCGCGCATTGAGGAGTCGCTCTCTAAACGCAGGGTATTAAAGGAGAACTCCGGTGTGATTTTGACCTAAAGTGTATTGAATCATGATACCGAGTGTAAACGTACCTTGCATATCTCATCTCGTCTTGTCCACTGCTGTCCGAAATCTGGGGTCAGTTAGCCGATGCTCACAACAGCTTGTCAATGAAAGTCAATCGGGCATCGAAGGAGCTATGTAAATAAATCACTGTTTTACGCCATTTACGAGGCACAAAGTAGCTCCACACTTCATTGGTAGACTTCCAAGGGAGAAATTCCAAGGAATTTATCAGCTTATCAACGTATCAGGTTGTAGTTTCCTTGGTGCTCGACACTCGACTTATCGTGACTACATTTAAGATGGCGGCGGCCGCTAAACTTCTTGCAGTTACTGTCTGTATAAATCTACTTGTAAATAAACTACCGGTGCTTTTTATGAGTTCTCAATGTCTCGTTTTAAATGTCAGGGCCCTTGGAAGTCTACCAATGAAGTGTGGAGCTACTTTGTGCCTCGTAAATGGCGTAAAACAGTGATTTATTTACATGGCTCCTTCGATGCCCGATTGACTTTCATTGACAAGCTGTTGTGAGCATCGGCTAACTGACCCCAGATTTCGGACAGCAGTGGACAAGACGAGATGAGATATGCAAGGTACGTTCACACTCGGTATCATGATTCAATACACTTTAGGTCAAAATCACACCGGAGTTCTCCTTTAAAGTTGCTTTTGAATGCGCGTGCGCGTTTTACTTTTGGTTTCGTTTTTACTATAGCGCGAAACTCTCGGCAGCGTAGAGCGTGCTTTCTAAAATACAAGAGATTACTTAACAAAACCATTTGGGTGGACACCAACGGGATTTTCCCCAGTGGAAATTACGCCGCTGTGTGAGTGGAACTCTGCCGCTGAGTTATCATCTGATGTGAATGAATGCCGCATTGTACAGTATATTGAGAAAGACGCGCCATGAATTGCGTCTGACAGAATGTGCGCTGTAGCACGAAATACAATATATTTCTTCAAAAGCATATTGTAAAGATATTTTAACAGACCTCTGTGATGTATCACCACATTTTTTTGAAGGTGTGCCTCCGCTAAAAGTGTCCGCCGTCGTCGTCTTCTTTTTAGTGTATTTTAACGGCAGTTCGCAACCAACGTTAAGGTGCATTACCGCCTCACGCCGTCCGGTTGAAGTATGTTATTTTATTTACCCGCCACGGTGGCAGGTGGGTGGAGCGAGTTTACCCGCCACAACACAAAATCACCCGCATTTGGCTGGTGGCAGGTGCTAATTTCCATCCCTGGATACAAGCCATGAACAAAACCAACCAACAATAGGTACAAGGTCTTTCAAGAACTAGGGCTGAATCTAGGGCTGGACAATTAATCGAAAAGTAATCGAAATTCAGAACCTCTAACCAACATAATTTTCCCATATTGGTTATTTAGGTTTTTGGTAGAATTTGCTTGTGTCTCTCTAAGGCCTGGGACAAACTAGACTATTTTCAAATCTAAACTGATTTTAAAACCATGGGAGATCACAGACATGAAGCCAGTTTCAACCAATTTTTAGCCTTATAATCCTCTGAATAAGCACACTAGATGGTTCGACCAGACCACACACTTGTTGAATGTAGGAACGATTTCACAGTGACACGAGAACTCATGGAGAGATCAAACGTGACTAGAGAAGAAAAACACATAAAGGACAATTGACATTGTCAGCTGGCTACCCTGGTGTGCGTTCTCTTGTACAGTGAAAAACAAAACCGAAAAACAAGAATATGGGTGATGTACTTTCTCAGTACTCTATTCGTGGCATGTTTGTGGCTGCCAAGTTTCAGCTATAGAAGCATGCAACAAAGCTTGCTTACTCTCATTGGCTACTGGCAGTGGTCAAAAAAGATTTAAAGGCGCAATTTGCAAGATTTTTGGATTAAAATATCAAAAAAACAAAAAAAAAAAAAAAAAACACTAGAACAGTGTTATATATTTTGTTGACTTGTATACTTACATTACCCCAAATGTTTCCAAGCATGTTTAAATCCGGAGAAATAAACAATTTAACTAGTGTAATGGACCGCGTCATTGTGTCACCTGCCGATTATGTCACCATCAATTTCCGGTCTTATTTTGTAGAAAACATGGATGCCGACATTCTGAATTCGTCCAGCAATAAAAGTAACTGCCCCCTGTAAATAGTAAAAATAACTTACGTCCCCATGAAAAACAATTACCATCTGAATAGGGGTAAAGTTATGATCTGAGTTGAAGGCATTCCATTTTGATCAGGAGAGGGTAAATAATTACAATGATACAACAAAATAGAGGGTTTTTTGACAAAAAATTGTTTGTGACAAGCCTTGAAATGGGACATGCACTGGAGGTGCAAATCAGGCTTAAAAGTGTGTGGGCAGCCTAATAAGCTGATGATAAATCGATGCATTTGGAATTGATCCATGAATCGCAATGCATTGCGATTCTCTCTCAAATGCTCAACTCAAACTCAAATGCTCACAAAGAAGAGCGCTTGTGCATTGGCTTGAGTCATGTAATTAGTTCACAATGCTTTTATGATGCGAGAACAATGTAAACACAGCCCTTTGTAATTCGCTTCAACCTTTTCAAACTTTATGAATGGAAATTTCAGGTTCATGTGTGTAAGAAATTGGAAGCAAGCAGAGTACGTTTTTCCTAAAGCATGCAGTGGCATCTGCTGTTAAAAACTGGGTTCAAAAATCTTACAAAAAGACAAAGATACAAGATTGTAATTAACAACTTTAGCGAGGGAAAGAACTACAATCCTAAGAAGCACTGCAAATAACATTATCCGAATTAAAAACAATGTAGACATATAAAACCATTTATTTAAAGTTGTTTTAATATATTTATAGAAACATATTTTAAGTTCATTGCCAAATATGCATACAAATATTCAGTTTTTTTTTTTTTTGACTGACTGACTCCCATGATATTTGTGGTGTGTCATGCTCACTGCAACACACTGATTGGTGGAATTTTCTGTACAGCATCATGGGAAATGTAGTTTGTGACAATGCATTCTGCTATTAATCACAATTATTTAAAAAAATAAATTGAATCAATGTATGGGTTCATTAAAAGCATATCCACCTTTTCTCCAACACGGAAATAAGCTTATGGGGTGAGACTTCTGGTTCATTATCCGCTGTTTGCACTACAAACCAGTGTGCTCATAATTAAGATAATACATTAAAATAAATAATATGGTAAGACACAGCAATTTTGCAATATCAAGCAGCAAAACAGCTGTTTTGTACAGCTAAAAATAACTGGAAGCAGATGAAACTGGAAGCCAGAACCATAAAATTTACAAATGGCCATACACAGTTTTACGGGAAGAAAAGGGTGAATATTAATAATTAATCAACAACCTCAGCCTTCTGTCTTTAAAGGTTTATCAGATATTGTTAAAAATCAATTTCCCTTCAAACTTCTGAAACTTGGCTGTTTGCATTCTATTAGTTATTATTTCTTTTCAGAATGATGGGTAATGTAGTTTTCACCAGGAATTCTACTGATGAACAACTTAAGTAAGCTGAAATAGTGCAGTCTGATGGCTTCAACATAACATCTCTTTGCTTACAGTAGGTTTGTTTTTAAAGGCTTAGAAGTTAATGTTAAAAATTACATCGCCCTACAGAAAAAAAGTGATTTTTTTGTTTTGGGAAGCCAACTGTTACACTGCATTCAAAGGATGTGAGGAAAAATCACTTAAATTAAATGAAGTGAAACAAACCCACTCAATACTGTTCAAGTGCTGTTTGAGCCAGTAAATATAGGCTAATTGTATTAAAGAAGATTAAGTCACGATGAAGAATTATTATTCTGAGAATTAAATTGTGCAAGCTAAAAAATGTCATCTAAAAATTATTTTATGAAGGGACAGTTCACCAAAACTGAAAACTTAGTCAGAATTCTCTCAACTGTATGACTTACTTTCTTATGTGGAACACAAACATAGATGCTAGGAAGAATGACACCCCTGGTCACCATTTACTTTCATTCAGTGCAATGAAAGTGAATGGTGACTGAAGCCGTCAAACCATAATATTCTCCCTAACATCGTATTTTTTATCTTAGCGGAAAAAAAATGAACATTACAGCATTCTTCATTTAGTCGACAGAAACCTTTAAATAAACAAATAATCAATGGAAGGGCGAGTCATTTACCATATGGCACCTGAAATGAGTTTGTGAACTAGCGGAGTTCCCAATGAATCAAAATAACGGAGCGGTACCAAAGGGACACCGAACCTAATAAAACAGGAAATTCATCATCACTGCGGCATAATAAGACAAGCACCTAGACTTAAAACAGTGCGTTTCAAGTAAATACTGCTTCTGTCAGTCAAGCAAACTTCGATGAACGAGTTTAACACCTCAGAACAAGAAGAAATGTTCATGTCTGTTCTTATTTCGTGCGAAAACAGTATTATTACACCTAAAGGGAAAATTATGCCAAGGAAGATATCTAAATATTAACATACTGTTCTCAATATTACACGACACTCTCAAAACTAACGTTACCGCTGAGAGGACAAATTCAAATCTGTTTGACACTTTCATAGTCGACACCGTTACTTAGTAAAATACATCTGACATAAACATTAACGTTACACTTAAACACATAAAAGCGTTCCGAGATACTAACAGTCATTGGCTAAAGCCATCCAAGCATCAGTGATCAATGCACTTGCCGCTACGATTAGCCGCCAAGCTAGCGAACCAACAAACGTTGTGTCTTCTTACCTTACGTCATGTTGAATCTCCTTTCTAAACAGATGTACTTCGTGGTACAATTCCACATATATTTAACATACACAGTGTAAGTACGGGATGTGTTCTTGTAACTCGGGTTTTGTAATGATGGTGAACGGTAGCATTGACCGACTGTTTTGCGTCATACACCTGTTCGTGTTTCGCACTGAAAGATTGTATCCTTCCGCTTAAAGAGATTTCCTGAAGAAATAGTTCCCATCCTGCTAACAGATTTGGCGCTTAGAAGCAAAATACATTTTGTAAGAGTAACTATTATATATAATGTAAGCAAATCAACCGTAATTTGACATTATCTGCATATTTTCCAATATTTTTTTTTTCTAATTGTGTTTCATAAGCTTATACGCGAAGCATAACGTGCTATTCATTAAAACTAAAGAGAGTATTTTGCAACAAACGGAACAGTTGACATTAGCCGCGCTGTGTAGCCCATTATAATAAAACAAATTCTGAAACAGTGGCGTTCCTCTCAGTGCTAGGAAATCATGAAACAGAGCAGGAACTAGAGCAGACTGCCAACACATCACCATATCCATCCGCCGTCTTGATCAAACTTCATGACGTAGCTTTACAACGTTGATTAATCAGTTCATTCATTTCGGTCGCTCTTTATCTCCCATGCTTTTAGGTTTAAAAGGTTTAAAGCATATGCTTTTGCTGCCTTTGCAAGTATTTCAGCATTTCCAACCGCTTACATGGGGACAAATAAGAAAAAAACCAGTACAGAGTTGCTTATTTTTGAATAATGTTCGCATATATTATGTCCTAATGTTTTTTTTTTTTAAGTCCTAAGGAGAAAAATATGGTTCAAATACGTTTTTATTTAAACTAAAGAGCTGTATATTTAGTATATCTTACATAGTGTATATAAGTGTTTGGATAGTTTTAAAAGGCAGTGAATACACATATCAATTGTAAGTATAAATCGTTATATTTAAAATAATGATTTTATATATACATCCACAAATATAGGTCGTCATTTCACTTCAGATGGAATATAAATAAAAGAGCCAGTACCAATCTTCACCACATGATGTCAGGATATTGCAATATTTGTGGCCCACTGCTCTGACGTTTCATTACCGGATAAAGGCCTATTTTATTTATGGCTTATTTGACCCAAACACAGAGAAGTAACTGGGATGCTTTGGAGCAGAACACTTAAGTTAGGAGTAAAGTTAGGTTAATATGCTGAGATACTGGTCATGTAATACAACCTCTACTGTTTTTGGCACACAATGTTGCTTAACTTCATTTCTCAGAGAAAATGAGCTGTCTTTTCCATGAGGCGTTAAGATTTTAATATAACAAACACTGTAAGATGTTAGGGGAGTAAAGTTGTACTGTATGTTTACACACATTACACAATCCATGGAACATTTAGAAGAGCAGTAAAGACCAACCAAACTAAGCACAGAAGTAACCAAAGGGAAAGCTACAACGCTGCTGAGAGCTTTGACTGAAATATGAGAAACTGTTCAGACATAACCAATCTGTTTAGCACTTTATAGATTCAGTCTCTTTTTAGAGAGTGGCTGGAAGGAAACCACTTCTGAGAAGAGCCAAAATAAGTCATTCCTGGAGTTTGCTAGAAGCCATGTGATGACCTGAAAAACTGTGGAGGAAAATTGAAGTCTGATGAGACGAAAGTTGAGCTTTTTTCCTGGAAGTGAAGCCAAATCTAGTTCAACACTCATATAACACCATCATCAATCAACCAAGGTGCTGGATAAACCTTGGAGAAACCTTTTTTTTTTTTTTTTTTTTTTACTAAAGGTACTGTATGCTTAGTGCTCTTTATTAAAAATGCACATAAATGAATGATTAGTATTTTGAAAAATATTTGTAAAATAATGAGACTCTTACCAGATTTATTGTTAACACTTTGCAATAAGATTCAATTAGTTGACATTATTGCAAAACTAACAATGATCAATGCATTTGTTACAGCATTTATTAATCTTTGCTAACATTATTACTAAAGCTGCTACTAGCGACTAATATTATTATTGTTAGTTAATAAAAATACAACTGTTCATATACTACCAGTCAAAAGTTTTTGAACAGTAAGACTTTTAATATTTTTTTAAACAAGTCTCTTCTGCTCACCAGCCTGCATTTATTTAATCCAACATATAGCAAAAGCAGTAATATTGTGAAATATTTTTGTAATTAATATTATTATCAATATTTAAAACAGTTGAGTACATTTTTTCAGGATTATTATGATGAATAAAGATCTAAAGATCAGCATTCTCTGAAATTATAAGGCGGAAGAAATTAGAAACTGATAATTTTATTTAACAAGGATGCTTTAAATTGATCCAAAGTGATGATAAAGACATTTATAAAGTTTTTTTTTTTCTATTTTAGATAAATGCTGCACTTCTTTTCATCAAAGAAATCTAAAAAAAAATAATAATAATAACATAATAAATGTTTTTTAAGCAGGAAATCAGAATATTAGAATGATTTATGAAGGATCATGTGACTGGAGTCACGATGCTAAAAAAATCAGCTTTGAAATCAGGTGTAAAATAACATTTAAAAATATATTCAAATAAAAAACAGTTATTTTAAATAGTAAAAATATTTCAAAATTGTACTGTTTTTGCTGTACTTTGGATCATATAAATGCAGGCATAGTGAACATAAAAGACTTCTTAAAAAAACATTCAAAATATATTTTGAATATATTCATATCAGCTCACGTCTTTAAAATAAGAATAATAATTTAAATAATGTATCAGTAAATGTTGAAATTAACATTAAGATTAATAAATGATTTAGAAGTATATTTATTGTTAGTTTTTGTTAACTATTGTAGTTAAATATCAACAAAAATCACATGACCATGAGATAAATTATCATGGCTTGATTAGTGCATTTCTACAATGGAATTAGTAATTAACATATTTTGCATAATGCTTCATTCTGATTTTACTGTAAGTACAAAATTACAGCCAAATAGGTCAGTCCAACATAGAAAAAAAATACCTACTGAGCGAACTGGGCTACATGGAAGAAGGTCAGACCCTAAATTGAAGAAAATTGCTGTTCACTAATAATTCTTTTTGAAAGTTCTATTAAATATATTTTCCAGTTGTTATTACGTCAATAACATTGTTCTCTCCAGTCAACATTGTGTTCTGTACACAAATGTGCAGTGTGGAAAGGCATCAAAGAGCATTCATTTTGAGTTTATAGTGTGCCCGAGTTGCAGGTCAGAGACTGGTAGGCATGGTAACAAGTCTTTGTTAGGGGAATATTTTAATGTAATGTGCGATATTGTTCCTGTATGTATTCCCAAGATAAAACTCTTTTCGATGTAGCTATTCATCAAGAGGGCAGCTGTATTACTCAGACCCCTGAGTCAGCGGCAGTAGCAGACTTCACAGAATCCTGATCAGCTTAGTATTTGTCTGCACTGTTTGTGTCTGTATTATACATCAATCCAATATCTGTATTAAGCAATGTCACACAAACAAGAGTGCTGTTGTTTTGAGTATCAGCTGACATTCAGACCAACAGCACAGCATGTGTGTGAAATTGATTCTATACAGATAGCCTACTGGTATGATGTATAATACAGACACACAACCAATGCAGACAAATGTGCTGATCAGGATTCTATAAACGTGTGCTGGTAATTGTCAAGCCAATTTCCCTCACGCTATACTTTTAGTGTGTACAAATGTAAATGTGACCGACGAACATAGTTCTAAGCAAAACCAAAGCAAAATAATGTGTTGTGGTGCTGAGCAGCTCACAGCAGTGTTGGTTACTTCCTGAATGAATCAGTGTTTTAAAACAAATCAATTAGGTTCATGATTTAAGGATTGACTCATAAAAACAGTTACTTGTTGCATTCCTGAATAAATTACTGTAGTGTTTTGAACAAATCGACTGGGTAATGCCTCAGTGATTCACTCATATAAAACAGTTCTGTTATGACAACGTAGCATAGTAATATATACATGGCAATGCTAATTTATTTGGTCTTGGTGGAATATCTGTTACGCTGCTACTGCGGCAGAGCAATAATACGACTTGTCAATACATCCACAGACATGCTGCTGTGAGTGGAAATACTGCTGTTTAGGGATGTGCCCGAATCCGAATACCATGTTCTGAAGGAAATTACGTATACTACGGAAACCCTTAAATGCAATAAATACAAGTTGGAAGAAAAAAAATATATTTTAATGCTTTCTCCCGCAATTATATTGTTAATTATACTGTATAAACTGTATAGATCAGGAAGCTGCTATTAATATGAGGGGCATTGAAATCAATTTTAAATGCATGCTTGCTTTTTACCTTTTACTTTCGAGATTCGTGATCACATGTACTCTGGTGTATACTGCAGAGTGGCAGTACTTACCACACATTTTACAAGATTAGATGCTTGTCAGTGGTGCTCAGGATCTACAAATCATTCTCCATCACGCTATCTGTCATCTCTCCTTACTCTGTTTATCAGTCCCTCCAGGATTTCACGATTTTTTTTTGTGATTTTTGCGATGAAAATTATAAATTTTGTGGTGGCAAGTCCTAGAAATTTGCGAAAAATTTGCGATTTATTTAATTATTTAATTTATTTATTAATAATTAGGACATCACATTTACCATATTAGGTATTATGTTAGAGGCTCAATTATCATACATAACACAAATCAAACATAAAATTTGTTTATTCTGATACATTTGAACTTTTAAAAT
>NC_133361.1:38347991-38378646 GCF_049309525.1 Garra rufa | reverse complement strand
GTTTTTTTTCTACTTTTTTAGAAATGGGGTCTATTATATACCCCGTTAAAATGTAATAATGTCCCATATCTCAAAAATGCTGCAGTAAAAAGGTTTCATATGAGTTTTGCATATAATATGGGCCGTCCTGAATAAAAACTGATCATTGTTTTTTTTCCCTACTTATTAGACTCTAAAGTCTAATAATGTCCCATTTCTCAGAAAAGAACCGTCAAGTACACACCAATAAATAAAACGGATATTAAAGTAGAAATGCAAATAAATAAGTAAGTAAAAATTCACGAGCACTTTGTAGTATTATCTCTCAGTCCTGGGCGTCTAAATGAAAAGCGCTCTGCAGGCGCGTTCTCTCTGTGTTGTTTCTGAAACTACCGTAATCACTGTAATATGCGCGCACACTTATAATCAATCGCGGCTGGCTTGACCGTGTTTTTCTGTACCGCGGCTGGCTTTACCGCAGTGATTAACTGCATGAGATGCTGCTTTAAAAAAATTATAAAAAAATACGGGACAAAACCCGTCCGTATTGATTCAAAACGGGACGCGCAATTTCATTCTCAAATACGGGACGATTCCGTATTTTAAGGGACGGGTGGCAACCCTAATGCTACCGCTAGCAAGCGGCTAACCATATCCCCTAAGCGCCTCTGTAGAATGTGTTATTTGTTTTCTGTGCCGTCACACCCCTATATGCACATAACATGCACTATTTTGCCAAAAGTATTGGGACACCCCCGTCTAATGAACAGGTTTGATTACTGGAGTCATTTCCATGAGTACAAATCTTAAAGTTTAAGCATATAATGATAATCTAGGAAACTGTATGCTTCTAATTTTATAGCAACACTTTGGGCAGGACCCTTTTCTATTCTAACAATGCCTCTGCGTATAAGGCAAGGTTCAAATAGAAATGATTGATTCAGTCAGTGTGAAAGAACTTGACTGGTCTGCAGAAAGCCAAGTCCTAATCCCATCTGAACACCTCTGGTGTGACTTTAAATGCACCTTGAGCCAAAAACTAACCAAAAATCAATGTCTAGTACATGCACTATGGACAAAAGTATTTCAACACCCCCTTCTTTAGAACAGAAAAAGGCACTTCCAAAACTGTGGCAAAAAAAAAAAAAAAAAAAAAAAAAAGGAAACATAATGTGTTTAAAATTTTTATTTCCATCTCTGTTGCAACAGTTTTAGATTTGTCTAAAATGACTGTACCCATATGTACAAGTCATTGGTGTTTGGTGATGAGTTTTTGGCTCAAGGTCTGCATTTAAAGTCACACCAGAGGTGTTTAGCTGGGATTAGAGGCATTGTTATGTTAGAATAGAAAAGGGTCCTGTCCAAACTGTTTCAATAATTACAAAAGTAGTCAAACCTGTTAATTTGAAGGGGGTGTCTCAATACTTTTAGCAATTTAGTGTAAATGAAATAACCCCCTATATAACATGAAATTTCCCTGTAGCAGATCTATACAGGTGGAGCTGGGGAATGTGGAGGGTTTTACTAAGTATTTGAATGTTGAGCAGCAAGCTCATTGGCTGCTGATGTGAAAGAAACCAATCAACTGCACCATGTGAATCATGCTGTCATTATATCTTAAGTTAGAATCTATTGGCCTGCGCCATCCAGAATTTATTTAAAGAACTTTGGATTTAGTAAATAGCCCCTTTCATACACATACATTACATTTTGATGCAGATGACGCTTTTACTCCGCATTGTGTAGTTCAGCTTGAAGTCGTCTAGTACGATGTGAACGTTTGGCTCAAAAATGAAAACATCAACAGAAATACTTGTAAACTCCCCTCCATCTTTACAAACACACCAGGAGGCACAGCCGCTTAGAGGTCATTTCTGGTTAACGATGCCACAGAGTTTACCAGTATATTGAAAATGATGTGTAAATGGTGCTCTACCAGTAAAAAGACTGAATGTCTTTGCCTGTGTAAACAGAGCATTTTTGTATTTACCAGTAAAGTCGTTCCTAGTCTCGCGTAGCCAGACCTTCAGACTGACAGCAGAAGGTCCGGGAACTTTGGCCGCTTTGAATGGCCAAGGACCACCCAAGAGGCGATATGACTGACGAATAAAGCAACCAATCACATTTAGTTTTGTTCCGCATCATGTTTAGGGGTGTGGAAATTAGGGCTGCAACTAACGACTATTTTAATAGTCGACTAGTCACCGACTATTGAAACGATTAGTCGACTAATCGGATAATTATTCAATTTTTCTCAAATTTAGCATGAGATTGCTTTAATTATGTGGAAAATTATAGTAAACACAAGAAAGAAGGGGGTACTTCAATAAAAAAAATGCATATTTTGCTGCTGATAGGCCAATTCATACTAAAAGTAAATAAAAATGCCCTGTCTAAAACCAATTAGGCACAGTGCTAGGTCAGTACAGACATAAATGCATAAATTAAGAAACTCTATAATTTTTTTAATGGACAGGCACATTTGTTTTATAAGAAAAAATAAATTAAAATCAAGTAAACATTTTCTTCCTGTAAACCATCAGCAGCAATAAAACAGTAAACAAAAATGTATATCCAAAACAAAACGTATTGGCTTCCATGTTATTTAAATCTTACCGAGGCCAGCCAAACTCCGTTTCATTCAACTGTCCGACGTGCTTTCTCTTTAAATGTTCGTGCATCACAGAGGTGCTGCCGTGATGCGCAAGGACTGCTTTACAAACCATGCAGGTAATATTTTAATTCGCCGTAGCAGGCTAAAATGCTCCCAAACTTTACTCCTGTTTCATACATACTCTGCAGTGCGTCTACAGTCCGTGTGCGTTACGTATGCGGTGCAGAAGAAGCACAGACTCGTTTTGCTTTCACACAGAACGCGTTTGCAGTCCGTACATTGTGAACTTTCTAACAGTGATGGGCAAGCTACTTGGAAAATGTAGTGAGCTAAGCTAACAGTTACTCTTCATTAAATGAAGCTTAACTACACTAAAGCTACAGCCTTTGGTAATGTAGCAAGCTAAGCTACAGCATCATGGCAAAAGTAGTTCACTACATCTAAGCTATTTTTTAAAATTTCATTTTTCTATTGAACCAACATCATACAAAGTCAGTGCTCTCTCAGTGATCAATTAAATTGTCAGTCATACAGGCATGCAAGTTCAGTTTAATTGTTTATTCAACCACTCTTCCAAACCAATTTGGCAACAAAAATCTGTATCATGTACAGGGCTGGATTTATCTCATATTCTGGGGGGTTGAATTCTTTCTTGAAAAAAATAAAAACAAAAAAGCAATGGCACCAGTCTCACAATATTAAACGAATAAAACAGGGAAAACACAAAATTTGTAAATAAAATAATTTTATACATATTATTGAATAACATAGTCTATATATGGATGGGTGTTCGTCAACTGATTGCATGTCGTCAGAGTTTACAGTGTTGACAGCTTCGTAATAAATAGCCTAAAGGAAGCGCTGTAGATTTGTTGTATATAGCTACTAAAATATGACAGACCGCACAAAAACAGCACTTTAATTTACTGCCGTGTTTGAACAAAGATAGTGATTGATTTCATGAATACAGGAGCCTGATTTTTTTAATTGTCAGAATCTATAGTACATAACAAATACAAAAATAAAAACAAATCACAAACTTTTGCAGTCAAGACTGTGAATAAAAGACAAGTGTGGAATGTAAGCCAGATTTGGCCCAGACTCTGTTACTATCTGGGAAGCAAAGCTAAATTCTATTGTAAATTTGTTAACTGACAGTAAGAATATATAACCGAATCAAGCGGCTATTTTCGTTTGCAGAAGGTAAAATGCATTAACGTAAAAATTTAACCGACAGGTCACAGCGGCTAGGCCTATAAGTCACATTTGTGACCCTGGACCACAAAACCAGTCATAAGGTTAAATTTTACAAAACTGAGATATATACATCATATGAAAGCTCAATAAATAAGCTTTCTATTGATGTATAGTTTGTTAGGATAGGACAATATTTGGCCGAGATTCATCTATTTGAAAATCTGGAATCTAAGGGTGCAAAAAAATCAAAATACTGAGAAAATCACCTTTAAAGTTGCCCAAATTAAGTTCTTAAAAATGCATATTACTAATCAAAAATTACATTTTGATAGGTTTACAGTAGGAATTTTACAAAAAATCTTAATGTAACTTGATCTTTACTTAATTTCCTAATGATTTTTGACATAAAAGAAAAATCAATAATTTTGACCCATACAATGTAGTTTTGGCTATTGCTACAAATATACCCCAGCGACTTAAGACTGGTTTTGTGGTCCAGGGACACATTTTATTATATTCTGAAATAAACAGGCCTACAGCATAATGTTATGACATTATTTCCCTCACTCCACAACAAATCCTTTAACTTTAATCTTATTCAGAACAGAACAATGATGAAATAAATAAATAAATAAATTTGCCTAAACAATCCAAAACAAATTAAATGTGAAAGTAAAGATGGGCTTATGTAGACTACCTCTCTTGCCACAAATACAAATGTTTCCATATCTGCAATGTATTTGAAGCAAAATTATTATGCATTGGGTGCTTTGTACTTCATGCACGTCGACGGAAAATATCATGATGAGCAAAAATGTGCCACAGGACCGGTGGTCATGCTGAACTGCATGTTATACACACTATTTAAATTGACTAGTGTAACTTTTGGGTGACTGTGTTTTATTTTTCAAATGAACATAGTGTGCGCGTAAGACACGTAAGACACCAGCGCGACCAAACAGCTGAATATCATATTCTGTCATGTTGGTCATAGTAAAGGCATAATTTGCTACTGCAAAGTCCAAAGCAGTTTGAAGTATTCAGAATATTAGCAAAGATTATTATAATTCGTTTAGACTAGAACACGGTTTCATTCTTATTTTGCTATGGAACCTGGACGTTTTTTGTTTGTTTGTTTTTACTAACGAACCGAAATATTTTGCCTTTCGCCATGAATTTGACACCCACTCTCTGCCCATCTTGTACTTCTGAGTTTGAGATCTTCCCAGAGCACTAGCCTGCTTCAAATACTAAAATCAAGGCGCCCATCACTAGCATTGCAGATTATACAGTTTTCTGTTGCTATGTGGGCGCTCAGTTTTTTTCTGACATTTAGCTAAAATATCGACAACAAAAGTCTCGACAACCAGTGCTAGACTAAGACACACTTTTCTCATATCTTCGAATGCAAAAAAAAAAAAAAAGAACATTAGCCTTTATTAATGTACTTTCAATCAACACTTCTTTATTTACCTCAAGTCTGCAAACACGCTGAGATGCTTCAAACTGCGTGCCGCACTTCATTCACGAGAGAGGCGGGAGGAATAATACGGTTTGACTGACAGTTTAATGAGCCAATGGCATCACGAGGTTTAGTGGCGGTGGCGTCGCTTACTGACCCAGGATCAGTGATCCGTAGCAGTTATATTTCCGATTTGAGCTTAAAGTATAGAACAATATATAGCTTGTAGCTTTTGTTGACGCTACCGCGTTACTTGATCAAAATAATAGCTTAGCTACTGAAAAGCTATTTGATTCAGAAAACAGCGACGCTACCACCACGCTACTGAGAAATGTAGTTAAGCTAGTAGCGTCACTACTTGTAGCGACGCTACTGCCCAACACTGCTTTCTAATCCGTTAACATGGGTGTGGAGAAAAAAAACGCACTGCAGACGGACGGGCGTGTTTTGGTACGCGCAGCTGCTGCGTTGGACGCCGCCATTTCTGTATGTTATCGCTCAGCATAGAAGCTGCGTATGTGCGACTCTCGGCAGAGGCCGCGATCACACCGAACGCGTTTTAGCAGTTGGAGGCGCCTCTTTTGAATGGTTTTCTGTTGGCAGTCAGCGTTCTCCGCGCTGCTTATGCGCACTGGGCGCCTCGCGTTTTCGCCGCCTGCTGCGCCTCGCGTTTTTGCAGGAGCGCTCTGAGAGCCTGAAGTTGAAAAAAAAAAATCAACTCTGAGCGGAAAAACGCCCAACGTCATTCGCGTTGCTTAAAACGTCCGGAGACTGCAGAAAAGGAGGAGAAACCTTTGTGGTCTATCGTGGGTAACCCGGAGCTGTATTATTTAGGGTTTCTGCTAATATGACAGTTTACTTAACAGCAAAAAACTAAGATTTTAGAGCGCTCGCGCTATAATCCTTTGATTTGACTGACAGGACAGCTGTTTTGGTCATTGCTTAGCAACATAAAAAAACCGCAGCACACTGCTCTTTTTTTAAAAGTCACCAAAAAAAGGCAGTGCTGTGCGCCTCGCGTTTTTAGAACGAAAAGACGCGTACGGTGTGATCGGGGCCTCACTCGGTTGTCTGGCGACAACATCGACAATGAAATTCATTGTCGACTATTTCTATTATCGATTTTTGTCGACAACGTCGACGAATCGTTGCAGCCCTAGTGGAAATGTGGCCACAACAACAGACCAGAGTGTAAAACTATCTGACATATTTTAAAGATTCTATGCAGAGAACTTTACATTTTTCACATACGTTTGTTACGATTTTTGGTGTTTTTTGCCTTTTATTGATAGGACTGTAGTGAGACAGTACATGATGTGGAAGAGAGAGGGGGGACGGGATCGGGAAAGGTCTGCAACACCCAAAGCGCAACAGCGCTGCATGTCCACGCACTGCCCACGAGGCTATCGCCACCCATTGTTTCACATAGTTTTGAAAATTCAGCATTTGGTTGATCCTGATTAGCACTCGTCACAGTTGTAAACACAACAGTTTTCTTCTTTCATGAGGGGGTTTGTTTCCAGGTGGAATGTTAAAGAACGTGACACACCCGTCTTCCGGAAATCCTGTATAATCTAACCATCTGATGACGACTCAAAGTGTTTCCAGCTAAGTGTGCCTATAATGCATCAGACATTTAACCAATGTTATGTGGGCGTGACGCCTAAAGCTGAGACATTTCGGTAATTTTGCGGCAATTTACTGGTGTTATTTTGGGAGGAATGTTTTGAATGTATTGGTTAAGTGAATAATTCAGTGAAACAATCACAAAGACACCACTTTTTGCCTATAGGCGAAATGATGTACCCTGCAGAAGAGTCACTGAAACAGCTGCTCAATTTGGAACCACATACCAGCATACTACTCTTACTATTTATACCATAGAAATGGATATATTAAAAGTAGTAAGAGTAGTACATGGTTCTGAATTTAGCAAGTCTTAGTGCTGTTTGACTGTTATATAAGCACTCTTGAAACACATCTGACAAATCATATTCAAAGATAGAATCTAATTTTATAGGATTATAGACAGTATTCTCATTTTTAGTCTTGTTTTTTATTCTGCATAAACTGGGTATTTTTCTTTTGCTGTATTTGATGGACAAAGCCCAATCCATCTGTGTGCCCTTTGTGCCCCTTTCATTCTTATCCTTCCCATGTTCCTCCATTTGCCCTGTTGCTTCAACACTTTTGTTGTTAGCTTATCCTTCTGCCGCCCTCTCTCTCAATTTGTCTCTGTCCTTGTCTTTTCATTCTCTCCGTCAGTCTTAAATTCTGTTTCTCTTATCTCCGCCTGATCCCCACTGCTCCTGGCTCATCAGTGTGTCGGATATGCACTAGTGGCTGAGGCAGCTGCAGTCCCTGTGACGTCAGTGGAAGAGTTAGAGAGAGAGAGAGAAAGAGATGGCAGGTGATTTAAAGAGAGACTCCACACATTTTTCTTTCTTCCATGTGCCTGTTGAATCGATGGTATTAGGCCATGCGGACGTGAGGTGGCTACAGGATCAGCATGCGATATTGACCCAGTCGGCAGTGTTAATATTTATGGGGTGTGATTCAGCAGGTCTCAAACAGGGAGACGGAGGAGTGGAAGAAAGGGCTGGCGAAGAAAGAGAGGGATTTTTTGATCCTTAATAAATCCTGGTCCTCATTTGCCCACCCTGTGCACTGCAGTACTGTAGCTACTCGAGCAGATCAACAGATGGCGCTGTTGCATTCCACACTGGGTCTGCATACCACATGTATGTCTAGCAGTATGCAAATTTAATGTATAGTGCGTGTACTTGCCAACTCGCCGATTCATAATTCATACATTTGTATATTCTGTGCGCAGGCATACTGTGAATTGCATGTTACACTTTAAGATTTTTATGTAATTATAATGTACTTGAAGGATATAGAAGTTCCAATTATGAGTGGAAGTGTGAGCAAATGTTCATTCCACGCAGTGCTGTCAATAGCTTCTCTTTTTGGCTTAAGAGATTTATGCTCTTGGGACTCTTAAACATCATAAAGCGTGTCAGTAGTTATTACCCATGATATGTGACTGCTGCTATATTGCATCATCTGGCTTGTGAGTTTGCAGTCTCTTGGGCTGAATGTGAGTCTTTCAGCAGATTCACAGATGCACTGCTAGGCTCTCACATGGGGTTCTGTCACGTTGATTGGCTCACATGTGTGATTCTCTTTTGTCTATGGATATTTTCAGAGTGGCAAACCATGCTACTCATATAACGTCTCTCAGTACAATCTGCGAAATACAAGGAGTACCAGGGCCAGATTATAGTCCCCTGAGGCTCCTTGGTCACTCTTGTTTAAAGGCAGTGTTTTGACAGGAATGGCAGTCTTATTAAACCAGTAATAGCCGAAAAAAGATCTACCCTAGTGTTTGTTTTCTAATTGCTTGCCTTCCTTCAAAAATCCACTAATTCATCAAAATCTAATTTAAGGAAGTAGAATCTTAATTATATGCACCATTATCCCATCTATGGAGTAAACAATAAATACTAAATGATTACGAAACCAGGACAGTAAAACTTTTTTAAAGTAATACCCAAAAAAATTACATTTTGTCATTAATTACTCACTCATGTCGTTCCAAACCCGTAAGACTTTCGTTCTTCATCGGAACACAAATTAAGGTATTTTTGATAAAATTCGGAGCTCTCTGACTCTGTATAGACAGCAACGCAACTACCACGTTCAAGACACAGAAAGGTAATGAGGACCAGTTTTGCCAGGTTTTCACAACAAAACCCACCCAATTGCTACTCAAAACTAGCCTAATCGCATTTCAAGGGGAATAAATATTAGGTTATTGGGGTTGCTTCAACCCAGGGACATGACAAACAACCAGCGGCATGAGCGTTAAAGTAGCCCAATTCTGCACATTTGGAAACACTGCTAAGAACATTATTGTATAAAGAATAAAGAAATTATTGAATAAAGTCATTATTTTTGTTTTCTTGCTTCAAAACATTACGGTTAAACCACTAATGGACTATTTTAACAATGTCCTTTCTTTGGCCTTGAATGTTACAGTTATGTTGTTGTCTATAGGGTCAGAAAGCTCCGGGATTTCATCAAAAATATCTTAATTTGTGTTTGGAACAACATGAGGGTGAGTAGTTAAAGAAATTTAAATTTTTGAGTAGACTATCCCTTTAATACTTAATACAGCAGCAATGCATAATATTAAAAGTGACAGTAAAAACATTGATAATATTTACAAAATAATTATATTTTCAAATAAATTCTGTTCTTTTAAACTTTATATTCACCAGTTGAAGTTATTTTAAGGTGTTATTTCACAGTATTACTGTTTTTACTATATTTTTGATCAAATAAATGCAGCCTTGGTGAGCAACCCTAAACTTTTGAATGGTACATTTTAGCCATTTAACTTAAATAATAAAGAGACACCTATAACAGTTGTCTTAAATACATATTGATCTGACAGGATGATTGTATTAATATTAATCTATTTGTTTATGTTGTGATCCTTGTTTTTATTATGCTCTATAGAAGTTTATATCAAAGTGAACCTGAAATCAAAATTGACCTTATTTACTACTAGTCTTAAGGCCCTTGCACACTTAGTCCAAAATTCTCATCTGAAATGTTCGAATGTTAAAAAATAAATACGACCACGTTGTGTCAATCAAGTTTACATACTGCCTCCCAAATTTTCGTCCATCATAAAAAATATTGGATCTGTTTTAATTTTCCTAGTTTTTTGCATTCCGAAAATTCCAGACTCAGTGTGCAAGGACCTTAAAGATCTTTCTCTAGAAGGCCGAAATTTTCATTTTCTATTTGTCAAAATTCGTCACACACAGAAGTGGATCAGAATAGTCAAAAGACCTCTTAAAATGATTGCTATGGATGTGAAAAACATTGAAAATTGAATTTGAATTTTTTTTGACAAATGAAAGTTTCAGAGGCAGTGTGTAAAGATGATCCTCACAACGTGAGATTGTATTTATTTTTTAACATGTGTGACGGAGCGGTACAATTTGAAAACTAACCTTTTACCAGTAAAGAAGTCCGACTACGCCACCCTAGGAATTAATTCTAGGGAACAATACTCAAAACCCAACAATGAAGTAAATTAAGCACACAGGTTCGTTTCCCTCATATAAGTGAACAGAAGACGTGGGTGCAGTATAAAAATACAAACTTTTATTAATACAAGAATGTTTTGAAATAGACAATAAAACGTCAGCGGAACAGCAGGAGATTCCACTTTAAATGAAAGGAAATTACAAAAATAATGAATGTGGGTAGTAACACCAAATCAGCTTTAAATATGAAAACAAAAATGAAATAAATACCAGCAGGGCTGAGGCTCCCAACGGCAGGAAACAAAATGGAGTCTGGTTTTACAAGAGCACACTTCCACGCACACACACACCAAGGTGCACTCAGATCACACTACCACACACTCGAAGTGGTACACAGCACGCAATAAAGAAGAACCACCACCATAAGGAGGAAGATCCGTTCACCCGTGGGACCCCAGCTCCTGCAATAAACCAAAAATAAATGAATAAACTATAACAATCACAATTAAATATTTAACTCAACATACAATAGAAACAAATGATAACTGTTAAAGCAACTCCAGACAAAAATGAGTAGAAATACTACTACAAACTGAAAGAAAACGTTTAGAAGAATCAAATAAATTGAAATGAAATTACAAAGCAACTTGGAGGCAGATGTAACTAGTATACAAATCAAGTTGCATTAATAAAAGAAAAATAACATACAAACAAAACAGCATAAACGATATATTCGTGTGTATATATATAATAAAACAAAAACAATTACAACAGTATAAACAAAAGAAAAACGTAAGTCACAAAAGAAAGAGGAGTTATTCTCTCAAACTGAGGTCGTCGTATTCTCCATGCTGACACACAGTCGCACACACAAAGAGGGCACTAAGCACCGTAAAAAAACCCAGACGAACAGTCCCCTTTCATTAACGGTGATGGCGGCGTCTGCACAACAGTACGCACAGGAGGACCGTAGGATTGTAAGAACGTTCGCAGCGCAAAGCAACAGTACATACAATATAAAAAACTAGATGAAACGAGAGAACGAGAAGGAGAATCCTATAAAAAAAACAACGAGAAACGTTACTAATCATAATACTTTTCCCACACGAATTATAATTAGATTTAAAACACTTACCGTCAAGGTATCACACCAAACAGAAAATGTACAGGCACAGGTCTATTAATCAGCCCACCGATAGCACAATGGGGTACAGGAAATCATACCTAGTCAGCATGCAGCAGTGTTAACAGCACATCAACGCTAACACAATGAGATTATACAGATGCATATACACATACCTGAGGGGTGAACGGTCACTAAATCCACTAGAGCAGCGCCAAAAACACACCAACGGCCGGACAAAACGACACTATAAATCTACAAAAGAAACGCTTTAAAAGACCAACTAGTTTTAAAAGTACAGCCTGTTACAGCAGAACGCGCTTACCTGTGACCACCGTAAACACGGGCACAAAGGGGAAAATCGGACGTGACGCACCCCGGGCAGCAACCAATCAGACTTTATATTGAGGATACTGATCGCTGATAGGCAAATCCGGCTGTCAGTCACCTAATTTCATTACATTCCACCCCCAGTTTCTGCAACGTCGCCCCGACGGTGATCTAAATGGCAGCCCACCCAAAACTCAGTTCCAAGGCCGAAACAGGGTACCAACTGTACTTCCAATTATGCTAGACACTGAACCAGCACCTACTGCTCGAGGGAGGTGGTGCATGTTAGAGTGGTGACCTGCAGTTCTCCTCCCAGTTCTTCTCACTACACTCTCAACAACCTCCAATGAATTGGGAGGCAATGCAACTGGCAGCAAGCCCACTTCCACCTCAGGACCATCTGTTACTCTACAGGCTTCTACAGATAGCACACCACCAGATGTCTGAGGGACAGAAGAAACAACAGCATCCTGTGGCCGCAACCTACCTCTATCTTGTGGTGTCTCTGGCACCAGGACAAACAAATCCTCCTCCTCATCATGCTCCTCTTCTAGAGGTTGCAGAGACTCAATGACCAAAGGGTCAGGCAACTCAGGAGATGGATTCTGGCCAATCAAAGCCTTCAGCAGAGATCGGTGCACATGCTTTACTTTACCCAAGTCTGTGGTGGGTGCGATGGTGTAAACCGGCCCACTCTCCTTAGGCGCCCTCAAGACCTGGTACACCACTGAGCTCCACAGGTCCTGGATTTTGTGTCTACCCCTCACGCTATACTCGCGGAGGTATACCAGCTGACCCTCCTTCAGTGGTGCTTCCTTTACCTGCAGGTCATGCCGGGCCTTTCGCCTATCGGCTGCGGCACCCAACCGTTCACGGGCACCCTCGAAAGCAACTTGCAACCGACCCTGCTGCTCCAGAATCCACCTATGAACACTGCCAGCCAATGGCTCTTGAACCCTGCCCAACAGGAAATCAACAGGAAGTCTGGGCTCCTGCCCAAACATTAAAAAATGCGGAGATTCCCCAGTTGACTGATGAGGGGTAGTGTTATAGGCGAACAGTGCCTGGGGGAGACAGAACGGCCAATCACCCTTTTTAGCAAGCGGCAAAGTGCGCAACAAGTCATGCAACGTCCTATTGAAGCGTTCGCATTGACCGTTTCCGGCCGGGTGATATGGGGTGGTCCGTGACTTCTCGACTCCATACAAACTGCAAAGTTGCTGGATGAGAGTGGACTCGAAATTACGGCCTTGGTCAGAGTGGATACGACCTGGCACGCCAAATTTACAAAACCACTCTACCACCAGAACCTGAGCTACAGTCTCTGCCCGTTGGTCTCTAGTGGGTACTGCCAAGGTGTATTTTGTAAAAATATCAGTCATGACCAACACGTTCTCATGCCCGGACCTTGAGGGCTCTAGCACAGTGAAGTCCAATGCCAAAATTTCATTAGGACGGGCAGCCAACAAGTGTCCCATAAAACTACGAGGGGCAGTGGGGACACCTTTAGCACACTGGCACCGCTCGCACTCCTGGCACCAGCGGGCAATATCGGCGGACATCCCAGACCAGTAGCATCGCTGCCGCACGAGCTGGGATGTACGCTCCACCCCCTGGTGCCCATGCTGTTGGTGAAGCTGGGTCAGAACTTCGTGTTTCATGACTGCTGGCAATAACACCTGGAAGACCTCCTCGCCACCGTCTGGGCGAAACACACGCCGATAGAGCACCCCATCAGTCTCAACCAGGCGGTCCCACTGCCGAAGCAGAATAACTGCCGACTTTGAGAGTTTCTTACGCTCTTCAGGAGTTGGGGGCAGCTTGCGCCTCCAAAACACCAACAACTCTCCTATAACAGGGTCTGCTATCTGCTGAGCACCCATGTCACTAATAGAGGAACAAGGAAATGATGTAACACGATTTACCTGGGCCACCTGTCCAACTCTAGCAGCTTGCTGTAATGCCACAGGAACAGCCACACCTGGACACAGCTCTTGCACTTCTCCTGTACCCAAAAAGTTTTGTCGTGACAAGGCATCAGCATTCCGATTGCTTTTCCCTGACCTATATTTGATCTCAAAGTCGAACGCTGCTACTTGGGCAGCCCAACGCTGCTCCATGGCACCCAATTTTGCGGAAGTCAGGTAGCTAAGGGGGTTGTTATCAGTAAATACCACACATTTATGGCCCAGCAAGTACTCCCTAAATTTTTCAGTCATGGCCCACTTGAGCGCTAAAAACTCCAGTTTCATAGAACTGTAGTTAGATGTGTTGCGCTCAGTGGGCCTAAGACTGCGACTGCCATATGCTATTGGGCGCACCTTACCTTGCTGCTCCTGTGAAAGGACTGCCCCTAGTCCCCCATGACTGGCATCTACCTCTAAGATAAACGGTAGTGAGAAGTCAGCATAGGCAAGCACTGGGGCTGTGGTCAATTTACCCCTCAACCCCTCAAAGCCACACTGACATTCCGCAGACCAGGCTTCAGCAAACTCCTGAGCACTGCGCTTTAAGTGTTTTGGGTTTGCCAGCTGAGCCACCAACCTGTGAAGAGGGGCAGCCAACTTGGCAAACCCCTCCACAAAGCGCCGGTAGTAGCTAGCAAACCCCAAAAAGGAGCGCAACTCTGAAACATTAGTAGGCTGAGGCCACTGTGCAACTGCCTCTACTTTACCTGGGTCAGTAGAAACACCCTCGGAAGAGATGACATGCCCCAAATAGTGGACTTCCTTTTGAAAGAAGGCACACTTAGACAGTTTGGCCTTCAGGCCTTCTCGCTGCAAGCGGCTCAAGACAACCTCCATCCGAGCAAGGTGTTGGTCTATTGAGGAGGAAAAGACAATGATATCGTCAAGATATAAGAGGAGGGACTGGCACTGCTGGTCCCCAAACAACCGTTCCATCAAACGTTGGAAAGTGCTTGGGGCGTTGCATAACCCAAACGGCATTCTGTTCCACTCAAAGAGGCCAAATGGGGTGCAGAAAGCAGTCTTGGGTTTGTCCCCCTCAGCTACAGGCACTTGGTTGTACCCGCTGGCCAGGTCCATGGTAGAAAACCAACGGGCCCCAGCCAGCGAATCCAAAGTCTCCTCAATACGTGGTAAAGGGAACGCATCCTTCCTAGTTTTTAAATTTAAGCGACGGTAGTCTACACACATTCGTAGACTACCGTCCTTCTTTTTGACCAACACAATGGGTGAAGCATAAGGACTGCAGCTCTCTCTTATTACCTGGGTTTCTAATAACTGATTGATATGTGCCTTTACCACCTCATACTCTGACGGAGGAATGCGCCTGAACCGCTGCCTGACAGGGATGTCATCCAACAAGGGGATATCGTGGGATATCAGGTTTGTGCATCCCAAATCCCCTTCGTGTGTGGAGAAAACGGGTAAATATTTCACCAACAATGCTCTAACCTTACCCTGTTCTTCTTCTGACAACACTGATAGATCTAACCCGGCTATCTGTTCCTGTACCGTAGGAGAAACCTGCACAACCTGTGCACTCACCTTAGCTGTGACGGTCTTAACTTCTGCAACTTCTGGGGGTAAACTAACCACATCGACCTGGTTCACAGTGCCAATAATAGTGCTAGCATACAACACCACGTCCCTGGTACCAACATTTATTATTGGCACGTAGACGGTACCACTGTCCACCCTCAGAAGAGCGGAGGAGGCCAACAAACCTGCCGGTAGACCAGAAGTAGGTGGTTCAAACAATACAGTACCACTCGAATATTGCGTAGAGCAGGTTGCAGCAACAAACTTCATGGTGCCACCCGTGATGCGACACGCCCGACGTCCACGCACTTTGACTCGCCCCCCACCACCCACAGCTGGCTGAGCGTCAACCTGGTGGCAATGTTGTAATGCCTGAAAAACAAAACTAGGGGCCTGTGACACCACTGGTAAATCGAAAAGAGCTGTACCATGTTGGCCAAAGAGCTCCCGGTAGCAGCGGCTAAGGATGTTCATACCTAATACCCCAGGAACTTGTGCACACATACCACCAGGAGGATCTCTGACAATTAACACGCCACAGCCTACAACTACTCGCCCACAGAGCTCCACGTCCAATTCCAAATAGCCAACATAGGGAATTGCAAGGCCGTTTGCAGCTTGAAGCTGTAGCCAATTACACGATCTAAGCTGCTCCTGACCCCACGACCCAAAATTTGTCATGAAGCAACTCTCTGTTATGGTGGACACCATTGAACCAGTGTCCACCAGGCAAGGTACCCGAACCCCACCCATAGATACAACGAGCTGTGGACAAGACGACATAAAACGTGACATAAAATCGATACCAGTGACATTGGAGCCTATCCTTTTCCCAACCAAGTTGCGGCCCTGCAACTCAGTGGGAACTAGTTTTCCGACGGCTGCATGGATGATGACTGCTCACCCCTCATTAAAGCCGAATTTACACGGGCCGGCGGTGGGCGGACAGGCATCCGCTCCCCGTCGCAATCTCTAGCAAAATGGCCAGGTTTCTGACACCTTCTGCAAATTAAGTTAGCCCTAGATGATCGCGGATGTAACTGGGGATTTTGAAGCTGAGCCATACTTTGAGTTAACTGATTTAATTGTTGCTGCTGCTTCCGAAGCATGTCCCGAAGCTCACTCATTTCTGACATTGCTGAACCACCACTGCTACTACTACTATTAATGCGTTGATGTCCCTGTACCCCATATTGAATTCCATAAGCGGATGGAACAGACTGACTTCGACCACGTACCCCCCCAGGCATACCCTCTCTTTCCCAACGAAGGGCTTCGCTTCGAACATCAAATAATGTGACAGTAGGCTGACGACGCACTAACTGCTTCAGTTCACGTCGAAGAGCACAATCATTAACGTATTCGACAAACTGGTCTCTTATCAAAATTTCGCCATTAGGGATGCCATGAGGTGATTGATTTTTAACTTTTTCCAGAAGACTCATCAGGGCCAAAGAAAACTCTACCAAAGTTTCCCCATCCTGTTGTCTTCTGGAAAAGAACGACTCTTGAAGCGCTACATAAGACTTTGTACACCCATATAATTCACGCAACACTCGAATAATTTGTTTCGGATCCTCCCTCTCGTTCACTGACCGATAACGAATTTCTTCCTTCGCCTCTCCCTCCAGATGATCAACCAAGAAAAATGCCTGATCAGCTGTAGACAGACGACGGAGCCGCATACAAGCCTGAGCCTCCTCCACCCACTCGTCGATGCCAATGCCCGACCGACCACTAAACTTTGGACACTTACGATCTCGAGGAACAAAAACAAACCGCTCCGCTGCCGATGTATCAGCACCAACGAGTGGGGGATCTGCAACTGCAGGACTAGAAACATTAGATGGGCCCGGCTGTGCAACGGTCACTTGCTCTTGTCTCAGTCGTTCGTTATCCGACTTTAATTGAGCTACCAAATCTCTTAACTCACGCATTTCATCCTCCATAATTGCAAATGCACTAGCACTTACCACAAAATGTAAACTGAATTTAACTCGCGCCGGTGCACCACAGAAAGGGAAAGCTGCTGTCTGGTTCCTAACAAAAAGACACAAAAGAAAAAGAACAGAACAAATACTCAAATGAAAACAAAACCCACGTCTCTGCACTAAATAAGAGGGAACCCTGCCGACTACGCCAGAATGTGACGGAGCGGTACAATTTGAAAACTAACCTTTTACCAGTAAAGAAGTCCGACTACGCCACCCTAGGCAGTCCCTCCAGGATTTCACGATTTTTTTTTGTGATTTTTGCGATGAAAATTATAAATTTTGTGGTGGCAAGTCCTAGAAATTTGCGAAAAATTTTGCGATTTATTTAATTATTTAATTTATTTATTAATAATTAGGACATCACATTTACCATATTAGGTATTATGTTAGAGGCTCAATTATCATACATAACACAAATCAAACATAAAATTTGTTTATTCTGATACATTTGAACTTTTAAAATAACCTATGGGCAATATTCTTATGTGACCTTAGTAAACATTAACAGCAGGTGTAGAAATTTATACTGTACATAGCCTACTTCATTTCAGTCGCATCTCAGGTACTCTTTACATTTTGGTAGCCCAAAAATTAATTGAACTAGCCCAAATAAAAAAGCTTTTTAATTTTTTTTTTTTAAATATAGAAATTCAAACAGGAGTCTAAATGTCAATCAAATATGTTTTCAATACACAAATATAAACAAATATCAAGGAAGAAATTTTATTTCACTCTTTAGTGTATCTGCAGAATTTTTAAATATCAATTTAAAGCAATGTATGATCCTTTTTAAGAGCTGCACAAGTAAAATGAACAGAATGAGTGGGGTTGGACAATGTAAGGTAGAATTTTAGGTCATAAAATGACATGATTTATAATTCAGATACAGATTCACACAAAAACAATATCTTATACAATGGCATTTCAGCCTTTATACCATTAAAAGGGATAAATAAAGTATATAATTTATCATATTTATTTAAAACATAAATATTACTGTCTTAATTGTTTAGATTTTTTAGAAGGCACATTAAAAACCCTATGTGTTTGCTGCATAAAAATAAACAGCTGAAAAATGTATTGGAAAAAATTCTAAAAAATTAAAATTAAAATTCTGTCACAAGGGGGCGCTTTAGGAGCGTTGAAATATTATCGTTTCCCTAGTAACGGCTGTATACAAATCAGCTTTAACGCTGTTTTATCAGCATGAAATGAAAATGCCAACGACACGTTTCTGAGGACAGTCGGTTCTACTCAGATACATTCATTTAAAGACATCAGTGCTGCGTTTTGACTTTGAAATGTGCAGGGCTCATATTTATTCAATGACATCATTGCCTTTAGATTCGTCTTTCCGTCCCTAGCTGACTTTTAAAATTATAATTAAGACTTTTCTTATACTATTTAACAAATTCAAAACTTTTATGGCGTTCCATTTGCAACAACAGAAGCCCTCTACTTTACGATAGCGGGTCGGCAGGCCAGTGAAACATTTTGGTAGCTCGACTGAAAAACACAATAGCCCACGGGACATCGATCTTGCGAGCCCTGCAGACAGACAGCTCACAGACATCACGTGAGCAGCGTCTTTATCAACATGATGTGTATATATATATATATATATATATATATATTAAAATCTTTTTATTATTGAAATATTTGAATAACCATTTTTTGCGATTATTTTGCGGTTAAATGACAAATTATGCAGGATCGCAAAAAAATGCGACATTTTGTTGATTTTGCATTAAATTCAGCGATCGCAGAATCGCGAAAAACTGGAGGGACTGCCTAGGAATTAATTCTAGGGAACAATACTCAAAACCCAACAATGAAGTAAATTAAGCACACAGGTTCGTTTCCCTCATATAAGTGAACAGAAGACGTGGGTGCAGTATAAAAATACAAACTTTTATTAATACAAGAATGTTTTGAAATAGACAATAAAACGTCAGCGGAACAGCAGGAGATTCCACTTTAAATGAAAGGAAATTACAAAAATAATGAATGTGGGTAGTAACACCAAATCAGCTTTAAATATGAAAACAAAAATGAAATAAATACCAGCAGGGCTGAGGCTCCCAACGGCAGGAAACAAAATGGAGTCTGGTTTTACAAGAGCACACTTCCACGCACACACACACCAAGGTGCACTCAGATCACACTACCACACACTCGAAGTGGTACACAGCACGCAATAAAGAAGAACCACCACCATAAGGAGGAAGATCCGTTCACCCGTGGGACCCCAGCTCCTGCAATAAACCAAAAATAAATGAATAAACTATAACAATCACAATTAAATATTTAACTCAACATACAATAGAAACAAATGATAACTGTTAAAGCAACTCCAGACAAAAATGAGTAGAAATACTACTACAAACTGAAAGAAAACGTTTAGAAGAATCAAATAAATTGAAATGAAATTACAAAGCAACTTGGAGGCAGATGTAACTAGTATACAAATCAAGTTGCATTAATAAAAGAAAAATAACATACAAACAAAACAGCATAAACGATATATTCGTGTGTATATATATAATAAAACAAAAACAATTACAACAGTATAAACAAAAGAAAAACGTAAGTCACAAAAGAAAGAGGAGTTATTCTCTCAAACTGAGGTCGTCGTATTCTCCATGCTGACACACAGTCGCACACACAAAGAGGGCACTAAGCACCGTAAAAAAACCCAGACGAACAGTCCCCTTTCATTAACGGTGATGGCGGCGTCTGCACAACAGTACGCACAGGAGGACCGTAGGATTGTAAGAACGTTCGCAGCGCAAAGCAACAGTACATACAATATAAAAAACTAGATGAAACGAGAGAACGAGAAGGAGAATCCTATAAAAAAAACAACGAGAAACGTTACTAATCATAATACTTTTCCCACACGAATTATAATTAGATTTAAAACACTTACCGTCAAGGTATCACACCAAACAGAAAATGTACAGGCACAGGTCTATTAATCAGCCCACCGATAGCACAATGGGGTACAGGAAATCATACCTAGTCAGCATGCAGCAGTGTTAACAGCACATCAACGCTAACACAATGAGATTATACAGATGCATATACACATACCTGAGGGGTGAACGGTCACTAAATCCACTAGAGCAGCGCCAAAAACACACCAACGGCCGGACAAAACGACACTATAAATCTACAAAAGAAACGCTTTAAAAGACCAACTAGTTTTAAAAGTACAGCCTGTTACAGCAGAACGCGCTTACCTGTGACCACCGTAAACACGGGCACAAAGGGGAAAATCGGACGTGACGCACCCCGGGCAGCAACCAATCAGACTTTATATTGAGGATACTGATCGCTGATAGGCAAATCCGGCTGTCAGTCACCTAATTTCATTACACATGCAAAAGTTTTACTGTGGACATTTACTGTGAACTATTATTCTAAAAAAAAAAAGGTTTTAACCTTGATGAAATCTTTTTTTTGTCTAATAAAATATGTTATGAAGGCTATGCAATGACTGTAAATGATTAGCCAGTTACAGTTGATTGTGCTGCAAACAGTACCAGAAGCAGACTTTAGATGCTGTGCTTCAAAGTGTTTCTGAATAAAAGAACCACCGCTGGCTAAAGTGTACATTGATCTTTTTGCATGCTAATATTCAAAAATCCATTGTTCCAGAAACATTGCATATGAGAAAGATTGGATTACTCCAGAGGCTGAGGTGAGGGGACATGCAGAGTCATTGTTGTTACTTGCAAACTATCGGGCTCAGCTGCACATGCTGACGGGGCCAGTGACCCTGGTGTTGAGCTTGAGCTGTGTGTGCCAATGGGCCTGGGGGCCCATGTGCTCATGGTATATATGCTGCCGGGCCTAGTGGCCTTAGTGGTAAGCGTGAACTGTATGTGCCGAGGGGCCCAGGGACACTAGCGGTCAGCTCATTCTGCATGTTCAGAGGAGTCCGGTGGCTCTAGTCATCACCTCACAGTGTATGTGCCAAGGGCCCAGGGGGCTTTAGAGGACACTGCAGTCTGAGGCCCTGAAGCACTGGCCTGGTCTGTAATTCATCTTTACGGATGACCTGCTAAATTAATTAAAAAAAAGAGGCACAGCCAGAACCTACTGCATGGAATAGTGTATCTCACAATGCAAAGCACTAAACTTTCACGAACAACAGCATAGATGAATAAACTGCACGTAATGGTATATATAATATTAAAAAAGTTAAAGGATTTAAAATAATATTTCAAATTCTAAATATTATTATATCTATGTTTACAAATGTTTTTCACATTTTTGTAAGAAGTCTCTTATACTTACCAATTATAATAATTTAACCAAAAATACAGGTAACATTTAATATAATATTTCTATAATATTATATTTAACATAAAGTAATATCGTGAAATATTATTCAAATGTAAAAGAACTGTTTTGTATTTGACTATACTTTACAGTAAGTATTTTACAGTAATAACAGTAAGTAATAATTGTTAATGTTATTTTTAAAGCAGTCTCTTCTCACCAAGCCTGTACTTATTTTCTAAAGTACAGCAACAACAGTAAAATTTTGAAATAATTTTTACTATTTAAAAAAACTGTTTTCTATTTGAATATGTTAAAATTTTTCAGCATTTTTCAACATTTTCAGCATCATTACTCCAGACTGCAGTGTCACATGATCCTTCAGAAATAATTTTAATATGCTGATTTGCTGTGCATGAAATTTTTTTTATTGTTATTGTTATCAATATTTAAAAAAGTTGAGTACTTTTTTCAGGATTATTTGAAGAATAGAAAGATCAGCATTTATCTGAAATAAAAAGCTTTTGTAACATTTTACACTATGCCATTTAAAAGCTTGTCAATATAGTTTAATTTATAATTACAATAATGTATTTATTAAAATACTTTTATTTAGCAAGAATGCTTTAAATTTATCATAATTGATGATAAAGACATTTATAATGTTACAAAAGATTTCTAATTCAGATAAATGCTGTTCTTTTATTTCCTATTTATCAAAGAAACCTGAAAAAATTCTACTCATTTGTAATAATAATAATAATAATAATAATAATAATAATAATAATAATAATAATAATAATAATAATAATGATAATAATAATAATAATAATAATAATAATAATAATAATAATAATAATAATAATGTTTTTTGAGCAGCAAATCAGAATATTAGAATTGTTCTGAAGGATCGTGTGACTGTAGTAATGATGCTAAAGATTAAGCTTTGAAATCACAGAAATAAATTACATTTTACATTATATTCAAATAGAAAACTCAGATTATTTTAAATTGTAAAAATATTTCAAAATTATACTATTTTTGTTGTAATTTGGATCAAATAAATACAGGCTTGGTAAGCAGAAGAGACATCTTTAAAAAACATTAAAAATCTTACTGTTCAAAAACTTTTATCTGGTAGTAAATGTGACAAAAATGACATAAAAATAAAAATAACGAATTAATAGCAAAGCTAAATTTTTATTTGTCATTACTCCAGTCTTCAGTGTCACATAATCCTTCAGAAATATTCTAATATGCTCCCGAAACATTTCTTATTATGTTGAAAACAGTTGTGCTGCTTAACATTTTCGTGGAAATCATGATACTTGTTTTCTTTGATGACTAGAAAGTTCATGTTTGCTTGATTTAATTGGTCCCTGTTGTAGAAAAGTATTTTGTTACCTTTCACTTCACAGTTTTATGACACACACACACACACACACACACACACACACACACACACACACACACACACACACACACACACACACACACACACACACACACACACACACACACCATTTAAATAAATAATAAAATATTAAAAGCAATATTAATTAGAATTGTATAATATTTGACTAATATCAGTCTTTAAATGCAAGATATTTAAAGTGTACCTAGTATCATTGCAATAGCTCCACTTTAGCACAATCAAATATACTTAAGTATATCTTTAACAATGCATGCTAGTCTTCTATTCTGAAGATTTTGAGGCTGTCTCTGTCTCTTTCAATACTCCTAATTGTTGTACAGGTCAGATCACAAGGATTCTAGTAAAAGAGCTGTGCTGATGTGCTCAGTGATCTGTATGTACGTCTCTGCACATATGCTAATCATTGCTATTCACTCTGACAGTCAGGCTCAGACATTTAAAAGGCTTGAAAGAAAAAAATGCCAGATTCTACAGCACCCACAGTTCATGCCGTGAACTCCTTTATGAAAATAACCATGTTTGTGTCTATGCATGTACGTGCTTGAGTGAGCGACTAATACTCTGATTGCATTACATTAGAGACTTCACAAATTTGCTCCTGCTGTGGTTATTTGTGTTTAAACATGTAAAAACCGGGTGCTGATCATACTCTCTAGGTATACAATGTAGGTGATTACATCACAGTATATAAAATCCCATAGGCTGCAGGTGTTCTTTGTACTTGACCGTCACATTAAGAAATATGACAGGCTTTGACAAGCCTTAATCCGTCATCCTTCAACAGATTACGTTCGTCCCTACTCCATCTGTTTGATTGCGACATGCAAAGAATTCAAATATCATTTGCTTCTGTTGGGGTTCTGCAGGCAAAGCTGGATTTCTAGTCCTTAAGGAGCAGGTCAAGAGTTCAGCGTCTGTGCCGCCTTCTACTATCCAAATAACACCGAGGCTGATGTCACCATTTCATACTCTATGAATCAGCCTTGAAATGACAAACTGTTTATTCTTCGCTGGGTCAAATATGACAGCAGAGATCTGACAATGAGAAAGCAGCGTGGTGTTTGCAGATGTACCCTTGAGTTTTTTTTTTTATTCCAGAAAGCATGAATAATGTGTTAACTGAAGCTGTTTCTGCTTGACAGAAAAAGACAATGATTTAAAAATCAGTAGCTCTTGTTGAAGGATCATTTCACCCAAAACCTGTCATAATTTACTCACCCTCATGTCATTCCAAACCTGTATGAGTTTCTTTCTTCTGTGGAACATAAAAGATAACATTTGAAGAATGTGTTTGTCCATACAATGAAAGTCAGTGGGGTAGTTTCAAAATCTAAAAAGGACATCAGTAACATCGAACCTCATTGGTAACATACAAGAACCTTCAGAGACATGAATTAAACAACCTGGCTACAACAGGACCTGTTTGAGACAAGTGAGTGATGTAACAGAGACAAACAAGCAGGATATGTCAGAATGGCAAATCAATAACTAATAACAAACAAAGTATATATGAATGATGGTGAATGGTGGATTGGACATTTGAGCAGGCCTCAAGTTAAGAGTGTTTTCTGTGAATGAAAGATATTGGAACATTATGCTGTAAATAGCTTCATAATAAGGAAAGAGACAGACATTTGCTGCTCTGCTGCAAGGTAGTTACTGCTGGGCTCGTGCCAACTCAGTAGAGATTGACTGATATGGATATAAAGTAATTGAATGAATGGATCGCTGGGTAGCTATAGTTATCTGGGAGAGAACAGACCTTGAGTGCACGGATAAATCCACTTACAGTAGTAGTTTAATAGGATGAAAAGGAAAGCGAAAAATCTGTCAGTAAACACTTGCGAGAGACTGTGTTATTCAGTGTTGAACATGTGACATTGTTACAGCGCCACTCACACAGCACAGTCCACTAAGACTTTGTCACCTCCATTGAGAATACACAAAAAGTATTCTTGTAGCTTCATAACATTACAGTTGAACCACTGATGTAACATGGCTTAATTTGTAAATAATTGCCAGATTCAAAACAGCAGTTAAAAGACGCTGTGATCAACACTGACAATACAACTGCCATGTAAACGGTGATGCCACAACTATAAGAGCAATGTTTACAAGTTTCTGCATGGACTGCAGCTTAGGGAACAGGTTTTCAAACCCTGAGTCAAAAATAGGTCACCAGGATGATGGAAAATGTAAGTTACATTAAAAATAAAATTTGTTGACATAAAAATAAAATACAATAATAGCCTATATATGAAAGGTAAAAATATGCTAAATATATCTGACAATAATTAACAGATAAACAGAATTAAAATAATTAACAGATTTCAAACAAATGTGAGGCATGGCGCTGTGCAAACAAGTTCATGAAAAGGAAACTGAAAACAGAGATGACAGAACATGCATCCTGTTTGTTTGCTTTATTTTACAAAAGCACAAATGTTCTGTTTTTATTGTGAGCATGCAAAAATAAAAGTTAACACTTCGTGGTTTCAAATGATGTCCAACTCTTATCTGTATGACCACAAATAGTGGAGTATTTCATGTTTTAGCTATTCAATTGCGCCCCACACCACATATTCTAGCAATTTAAACTTGAAATCTCAGTCTGTACATTATCTAAATAAAATACAGTCAACCAAACATGTAAAATGCTACGAATATGGAAACGTTTGGATTTGTGCCAAATTACAGAAGTACGTGAGCCCAACGCCTGGTACTTTCAGTTTTGCCTTGTTTTGATTTCTTAGCCTTATATATTTTTTCATCCTTGTTCTGTTCTGATTACAGTTACATTTAAATTAGTTGTTTTAGAGTCAGGGGAACTAATGTATGGATATGTTTATGTAACGCCAGGCCAGCAGAGGGAGTCCTTATTCACTCTGACTGTTGCTGCTCCCTCTGCTGCCTCGTTGGTTGCTTCCTGTTTGGTGGGCATAAAAGGCAGCCATTACCAAACAGACATCGTGAAGTATTGTTTTGCTGTTGCAGACTCTACCAAGCGTTTCCTTGTTTTCCATTGCCTTGTTTTATTGTTTTCTTCCCATTGCCATGTTTTGTTTTGTTTTGTTTGTTAGTCATAGTCATAGTCTAGCCTAGCCTTGATTCATAGTTTTGTTTTGTTTTGTTTGTTAGTCATAGTCATAGTCTAGCCTAGCCTTGATTCATAGTTTTGTTTTATTTGTTACTTTGGACTGCCCACTTGTATTTTGACCCTCGCCTGTATTTCTGGATTACGCCTTTGTCTCGTCACGGATATAATTGTTTGCTGTTTTTCGACCTTGCCTGTCTTGACCACGATCTGCCTAATAAAGCCTGCAATTGGATCTTATACGCTGTCGTCGAGTCCTGCTTGTTACAGTTTATACTGTTTATCCAATATTTTGCTTGATTTGGTATTATTTCTGATATTATTACACTCTTCATCTAATCATTTCGCTGCTCACTAAATATGTTTTGCGAGCAGTGCACGTTTGGAGAGAGTGGGTTAAGCAGTAAGAACCAATCAATGAGAGCGATTTCAAACTTAAAAAAGCTGATTGGTCAAAAATATGTTGAGGACCGATATATATCCTCCAAATACATCTACATAAACTCGTATGCACGCACGCACTGTCACGATCTAATGCACTTGTTTTGGATTTCGGATTTTTTGCATTCAGGTATTTCTTTTTAAAGATCCGGCATCTTTAAAAACAAATAACAAAACGCACAAATCCAAAATCTGACATTTGTCGAAACAAGATTCGGCTCAAATTAAGCACAGCACTATTTTAATGATGTCCTTACTATGATTGGGCCTTGAATGTGGTAGAACCGCAAAGCTCTTGAATTTCAGCAACAAAAATCTTAATTTGTGTTCTGAAGATGGACGAAGGCCTTTATAGGTTTGGAACGACATGAGGGTGAGTAATTAATGACAGAATTTTCTTTTTCATCTCTTTAACAACTCTTTAAATTGTAGCTGCATCCCCACCTTTATATTGGATCTTTGGCATAGCTTCAGCACACATGGCTCCATGTTTTGAAAATGGGTGTTCTGGAGAAGGTTTGAGTCATGTACAGGTCCTTCTCAAAAAATTTGCATATTGTGATAAAGTTCATTATTTTCTGTAATGTACTGATAAACATTAGACTTTCATATATTTTAGATTCATTACACATAACTGAAGTAGTTCAAGCATTTTATTGTTTTAATATTGATGATTTGGGCATACAGCTCATGAAAACCCAAAATTCCTATCTCAAAAAATTAGCATATTTCATCCGACCAATAAAAGAAAAGTGTTTTTAATACAAAAAAAAGTCAACCTTCAAATAATTATGTTCAGTTATGCACTCAATACTTGGTCGGGAATCCTTTTGCAGAAATGACTGCTTCAATGCGGCGTGGCATGGAGGCAATCAGCCTGTGGCACTGCTGAGGTGTTACGGAGGCCCAGGATGCTTCGATAGCGGCCTTAAGCTCATCCAAAGTGTTGGGTCTTGCGTCTCTCAACTTTCTCTTCACAATATCCCACAGATTCTCTATGGGGTTCAGGTCAGGAGAGTTGGCAGGCCAATTGAGCACAGTAATACCATGGTCAGTAAACCATTTACCAGTGGTTTTGGCACTGTGAGCAGGTGCCAGGTCGTGCTGAAAAATGAAATCTTCATCTCCATAAAGCTTTTCAGCAGATGGAAGCATGAAGTGCTCCAAAATCTCCTGATAGCTAGCTGCATTGACCCTGCCCTTGATAAAACACAGTGGACCAACACCAGCAGCTGACATGGCACCCCAGACCATCACTGACTGTGGGTACTTGACACTGGACTTCAGGCATTTTGGCATTTCCCTCTCCCCAGTCTTCCTCCAGACTCTGGCACCTTGATTTCCGAATGACATGCAAAATTTGTTTTCATCCGAAAAAAGTACTTTGGACCACTGAGCAACAGTCCAGTGCTGCTTCTCTGTAGCCCAGGTCAGGCGCTTCTGCCGCTGTTTCTGGTTCAAAAGTGGCTTGACCTGGCGCCTGTACACGGTGGCTCTGGATGTTTCTACTCCAGACTCAGTCCACTGCTTCCGCAGGTCCCCCAAGGTCTGGAATCGGTCCTTCTCCACAATCTTCCTCAGGGTCCGGTCACCTCTTCTCGTTGTGCAGCGTTTTCTGCCACACTTTTTCCTTCCCACAGACTTCCCACTGAGGTGCCTTGATACAGCACTCTGGGAACAGCCTATTCGTTCAGAAATTTCTTTCTGTGTCTTACCCTCTTGCTTGAGGGTGTCAGTGATGGCCTTCTGGACAGCAGTCAGGTCGGCAGTCTTACCCATGATTGCGGTTTAATTAGTTGATTCAGATGATTAGGTTAATAGCTCGTTTAGAGAACCTTTTCATGATATGCTAATTTTTTGAGATAGGAATTTTGGGTTTTCATGAGCTGTATGCCAAAATCATCAATATTAAAACAATAAAAGGCTTGAACTACTTCAGTTGTGTGTAATGAATCTAAAATATATGAAAGTCTAATGTTTATCAGTACATTACAGAAAATAATGAACTTTATCACAATATGCTAATTTTTTGAGAAGGACCTGTACCACTCCTGATACTTTTCTGATTCTCTCCTTTTTCCTTATCCATTGAAGACATACATTCAAAGGGAGATTTCCTTTATTTTGTGAACTGAATAAAAGGTGCTACATTATTTCTTGATTAAAATATTTCTCTGATCTCTCTCAAGATTATCTCTAGGATCATACAGAAGTACGGCAGACCTGCTTTTGATATTAAATCTCAGGCTCTTCTAGAGAGGAGAGGATAAATTTACATTTTCTTACTATATTTTCAAAACTTGCCTGCACAGTGGCCTACTGTATGTATGCCCAGTCCAGACTGAAGTAAAAATCTCAGCACTGAATAATAAAAAAGAGAGAAAGAGGGTCAGCATAATAAAAACCTGTCCACCATGTAAGAGATTATGATTGATAAGATAGATATTAATAGAATTTCATAGTTATTAGAGAGATGACTCTAATTATGCACCTGATATCTAATCCTGATGCTGTTACACTAATGACCTTTAGAAAAGGTAATAGACTTTGATACAGACAGTTTGGGGAGAGAGCTCTGCTGAAATGTATACAATGTTGCCAAATTGTTCAAACAAAGATCAATAATTATGGATAATTTTATTTAATGTATTGATTTTTTTATGACAGTAACATTTACACTATTCTAGATACAACTCCAAAAACTAAAAAATAAGGAACACAGGGAACATAACTGAGAACATCAATGAACCATAAAGGAACAACACCAGAAAATGAACACAGGAAACATAAGGGCTTACATACGCAGAGCTTAAAGGGAACATCTGATGCCCATTTTCCACAAGTTGGTATGATTCTTTAGGGTCTTCATGAAATGTCTGAAACATACGTTGGTTAAAATGTCTCTTTAAATTATCACTTTTTTGTGTGTATTCAGTGGCACAATACCATCAATAACAAAATGAATCCACTGCATCCTTAGTGGCTCTGATGTCAGGAGAAAATCAAGACTCTATTTTCACTTTTACATTCAACTATAAAACACCTGCAAGAAACTGTTGTCATTACAGCTGCTCACGTGCCAAGAAAATGGCAGACAGTGCACAACTGGCTGAGGGCGGAAATATGGTAATACTGGACAGTCTGTTAGCATTTATGGGCAGAGCCTGAGCAATATTATGTCGTACTGCTCAGAAAATCAAAACGGCTTGATAATTGAGACTGTTTAAGTTTTTGGGGATTAAAAAAAAAACAGGAGTGAATATATTTTTATCATTTTAGGGTGGATGTGTTAACACTGTTAAGACACATTTATATGCAAACACCATGTAAAAGTGAACACAGCCAGTGACATAACAGAAAACAAGCAGACAAAACACAGGGGAAATAGGAAATGAAGGCACAAGATGACAAACTAAAAGTCAACATAAAAGAAGTACAGGCAGAACTATGGAAAGATGGACAGATAGACAGACAGACAGATAGGAATTTATATCATATTGTAACCCTCACAGAAAATACTCAGTAAAGCAGACTGGAAGACTGCTGAGACCAGATGTCACAGGAAGTCATATAAACTCTTTGAAGTGACATATCTGAGCACACAGAGACTATGATAGGTCAGGTAGGGCAAGAGCAAAACCATCAACTCTTTCTGTCCCTTTTCACCTGAAGCTGAAAAGATCTGAACATGCAGTGTGCAGAGAAAACCAAGTAAAAGTAAAACTGTAGATATTCACTGTATTTTGCATTTTTATAAATATTTAATCGACCGCAGGGCTCCACTATGCTGCTTTGTCAGTCTCTATCTAACTGACATCATTGTCTGAAAGCTGGCATTAATTAAGCAGGCTTGTCTTGACATTTTTTCCATTTTTATGTAAATGCCGCTGTCAAAACTGAAACAAACATGTAGGGTACACAAACCCCGCGTTCGCATGATTACAACTCTCTTTTCCGCGTAGATTCGGTCCCCTCCTGCAGTCACACGCCTCTCGCTGCATTGTCTATTTAAGACCAGTGACTTGGCGGGTGATATTCTGCAGGGAGTTTTTCAGGCTGTGAAACTGTGAAAGATGGCTTCGCTGAGCCTGGGACGTCATTAAAGTTTCCTCTCTGTCTTCCAGACGCCG
>NC_133361.1:38329515-38347491 GCF_049309525.1 Garra rufa | reverse complement strand
GTCTCATCCATGTCCAGCTATTTTTAACTGTACAAACAAATTACAGTATTGCAAATTGGTTTGTCTTACCATATTATTTTAATGTATTATCTTAATTATGAACACACTGGTTTGTAGTGCAAACAGTTACCGTTTTGCACGTTTTTATTCTTTTACTTATTTCCCTAGCGGATAATGACCCATATGCTTACTTCTGTGTTGAAGAAAAAGGTGGATAGTCATGGCTATGTCAAAAAGCATCTTTCTTCAATGATGGCCATTCAGAAGTAGCTATTTTAATTCGGATATTACTATATTACTACAATATAATAGTATAATATAACTTGCTTAACCAGTGCCCATGTTCCGAATGATTTTGTGACATAGAAGACTTGAGTAATGACATTTGAAAATTACATTTTAATACTTAAAATTAGTTTATTTGAAATGTAATAATATTTCAATATTTTGATTTCTAAAAAAAAAAAAACATACAGCCTTAAGTGCATAGAAGAGACTTGTATTAAAGTTGAAGTTAATTTCAAGAATGAAACTTTAACTATAATTTACTCACTCCCATGTCATCCAAGATGTTCCCAAAGAAATTAAGGTTTCTGAGGAAACATTCCAGGATTTTTCTCAATATAATGGACTTCAATGGTGGCCAACGGGTTGAAGGTCCAGATTGCAGTTTCAATTCAGCTTTAAAGGGCTGCACACAAGCTGAGGAATAAGGGTCTTACCTAACAAAACGATTGTCCATTTTCTAAAAAAAAAGAAGAAACATTTTATACTTTTTAACCACAAATGCTCATCTTGCACTAGCTCTGCGATACATGTCTACAAAATCACATTGGAAAAGTCACGTATGGTTAGTTCTTTGTCTGTGTACTCTGGTTCAAAAAGGTAGGGTAGGGTAAAAAACTTCTCATCTCATTTTCTCCTCCAACTTCAAAATCATCCAGCATCATTATTTTACCTTTTTTTGTAAAGAACCTTTGACTTTCTTTGCATGTTTGCTTTGTAAACACTGGGTCGGTACTTCTGCCAACACCACGCATGCATAATTAGTAATGTGTGAGGCTGAGCTAGCGCAAGACGAGCATTTGTGATTAAAAAGTATATAAATTTGTATTTTTCTTATAAAATGACAATTTGTTTCGCTAGATAAGACCCTTACTCCTTGGCTGGGATTGTGTAAAGCCCTTTGAAGACTGCAATTTGGAGCTTCAACCAGCTATATGGAGAAAAATCCTGGAATGTTTTTCTCAAAAATGTTTTCTTAATTTCTTTTTGACTTAAAGGAGAAGTTCACTTCCAGAACAAAAATTTACAGATAATGTACTCACCCAGTTGTCATCTAAGATGTTCATGTCTTTGTTCTTCAGTCATAAAAAAATTATATTTTTTGAGGAAAATATTTTAGGATTTTTCTCCATATAGTGGACTTCTATGGTGCCCCCGAGTTCGAACTTTCAAAATGCAGTTTAAATGCAGTTTTAAAACAATCCCAAGTGCGGTTGTAAAAGACCCCAGCCGAGGAAGAAGGGTCTAATTTAGCGAAACAATGTTTTATTTTTTTAATTACAATTTATATACTTTTTAACCTCAAACACTTATCTTGTCTTGCTCTGACTGAGCTCTGTTTTTTCCCAGTTCAAGACAGTTAGGGTATGTTAAAAAGCTCCCATCCCTTTAACTTTTGAAAAATTATTTCAAAATCGCCCTACATCGCTGCTGAAGTACCAACTCAGTGTTTGCAAAGTGAACATGCAAAGAAGATCAAACACCCTTAACAAAAAAGGTAAAACAGCAGGTCAATTTTAAAGTTAAGGGAGAAAATGTGATGGGAGTTTTTTGACATACCCTAACTGTCTTGAACCTGAAAAAAGTTCAGGCAGAGCAAGACAAGATGAGCGTTTGAGGTAAAAAAATATATATATAAATTGTAATTTAAAAAAAAATAAAACAACCAATCATTTCGCTACATAAGACCCTTCTTCCTCGGCTGGGATCATTTACAACCACATTTGCTTGAAGCCACATTTAAGCTGCATTTTGAAAGTTCAAACTCGGGGCACCATAGAAGTCCACTATTTGGAGAAAAATCCTGAAATATTTTCCTCAAAAAAAAAAACATAATTTCTTAATGACTGAAGAAAGAAAGACATGGCGGTTTTTGTTCTGGAAGTGACCTTCTCCTTTAAGTAACTCTTAGTTTCTGTTTTTTCTCCCTCTCTTCCTTTTTGCCAGCAATCTTTTGTTGTTAGACTAATGTCTTCCTGTTCGCAACAAGGCAACAAGACCACCTTAATTGTAACTCATTCGGAACATGTCCAGCGAGTCTTCTCCCTCTTATTTTTGCTCATCTACTCTCCAGCGGCTCTGTGTGAACACTCTGGCCTGTGTTTGCTCTGAGGAACTGACAGCTCTAGAGATGACCTCTGCCTCCAGCGTCCAGGTGAGGTGCGAGAGCCTACTCTTCCTCGCGGCTCAGCTAATGAACACCGCCATGAGCAGAATACCAAAAAGCTCATCAGAGAACTGCCTTGGGTCCTTTATATAATACATCAGTGTTTGTATTTTCGTTCAGTTTTCCCCCGAATTCTTTGTTGTACAAGTGAGTGATTTTCAGAATGATTCATATCTCAGTTTGTAATTGGTTAGGCTCAAAATGGCATGATGTGTCATCAAATTAATGATACCCTTTGGTTATAATTATAAGTTATAATTATGTTGGATATAATTACTTTAAATTGCAAACTAGAGTTATTCTGAGAATCTCTTCTAACCTTGGCAACTTGTAAACTATTAAAATGATCAGTGCTTGTTCTTTTCTGAAGTCCTTTGAGAGAAATATGTTTTCACAATAAAATTAGTAAATCATACTGTCTGATTTCCAATACCGTAGCGCTAAATAATTTCATATCTTGAGGTGGATTGACATAGACACTTATGATCTCAGAGGTCCTATTTTCATGTTTCATTTAACAACTGACAGCCAGTTTGTTTGATTGTTTATTAGATTAACCTTGTTCAACACCAAGGGATTCATTTGGCATGTTTTCACTTCAAACAGACTCAGAAAGAGACTCATCTAGATCCACCAGCAAGTGCATTTTTATGCGCATGACCAATTTAATGCAAAGAACACAGAAATTCCATTTGATCCCCGATCCCAAATGAATCAAGCAGCTTTGTTAGTTGTCTGTTTGATCTCTTCAAATCAAAACTGTTTTGATATTAACTCATTATCCCCATCCTCTCTTTTACCCTGGGATCTGGACATAAGCCTGGCTGTGGAAGAAACAGGGCTCCCGCTTGAACATTCACTCTTGAGTGAACATGGGGAATGACGGGGAGATGGAAAGATGCCTATTCTTTGAAAGTCATGCGGGACCCCTTGGGTCAGCGGGAGACAGAAAAAGAGCTGAGGAGATACTAGTGCCCCTGAATGTGTATCGCTCTGTGCCTGTTTCTTTCTGTTTTTCCAATCCGCATACAAAGCCTACTCGATTCTACATGATTAAATTGAATATTTCTCAGTATTTCTATAGTTTATTCCTTTATCTTTTAATGTTTGTCTTATATGTGTTTTCTTTTCTGTTCTTCTTTATTATTCTTTCATCTTTTTCTAATGTTTGATCTTAGTTATTACGGCTTTTTGTTTCTCTTATAGGGATAGTTCACCCAAAAATAAAATGTCTGTCATTAATTACTCCTCATGTCCTCATGTCGTTCCAATTAAACCTGTAAGACCTTTGTTCATCTTCAGAACACAAATAAGGATAAGTCCTTTCTGACCCTGCATAGACAGCAACACAACTGACAGGTTCAAGGCCCAGAAAGGTAGTAAGGACATTGTTAAAATAGTCCATGCGACATCAGTGGTTCAACCCTTAATTTTATGAAGCTACAAGAATACTTTTTGTGTACAAAAAACAAAAATAACAACTTTATTCAACATTTTCTTCCCCTCAGTGTCAGTCATTGGCACGTATTCACTCAGAGTACTACAATGTTATTAATTTGTAGATGAACTCCTATTTGTTTTTTCAAGATATTATTTTAAGAAATACCAGAAACCTTTTAAAATCACTTAAACTTTATTTACAATACTGTTCATAAGTTTGAGGTCAGTAAGGATGTTTTTAAAAAAAAGTCTCTTATGCTAACGTCTCTCAAAGTTGCATTTATTTGATATAAATATAGCAAAAACAGTAATATTGTGAAATATTATTACAATTTAAAATAATAGTTTTCTATTAATATGCATTTAATGTAATGTAATTTATTCCTGTGATGTGAAACTGAATTTACAGCAGTTATTACTGCAGTCTTTTAGAGTCACATGATTCAGAAATATTTTTAATATGCTATTTTACTGCTCAAGAAACATTTCTTACTATTTTCATTGTTTTGTCCTAATATTTTGTTGACACCATGACTTTTTTTTCATGAATTAATCCTGAAATTATTTCAGGATTCTATAATGAATAGAAGTTCAAAAGAACAGCATTTATTTGAAATAGAATTTTTTGTAAAATTATAAAAGCCTTTACGATAATTTCTGAACAATTTAATTAAATGATTAGTTCACTCCTGAATATATATATTTCTGATAATTTACTCACCAAATGTAATCCAAAGTGTTCATGTCTTTCTTTCTTCAGTTTTTTTTTTGTTTGTTTGTTTTTTTGAGAAAAACATTCCAGGATTGTTCTCCATATAGAGGACTTCAATGAGGATCAACAGATTGAAAGTCCAAATTGTAGTTTTAACGCAGCTTTAAAGGAACACTCCATTTTTTTTGGAAATAGGCTCATTCTCTAAGTTGAGTTTTATCATTTTGAAATCCAGTCAGCCATTCTCCTGTTCTGGCGATATCACTTTTAGCATAGCTTAGCATAGATCATTGAATCCTATGTGACCAACACAGCATCGCATTCAAAAATTACCAACGAGTTTTGGTATTTGTCCTATTTAAAACTTGACTCTTCTGTAATTATATTGTGTACTAAGATCGGTGGAAAATGTAAAGCTGCGATTTTCTCGGCCGATAAGATTAGGAACTACACTCCCATTCTGGTGTAATAGTCAAGGAAGTTTGCTGCCGTAATATGGACGCAGCAGGCGCAGTAATATCACGCAGCGCCTGAAATTAGCTCCCAGGTAGGTAACTGCCAATGTGACCGGCTTTTTGAAATTGTGACCGATCTTCAGGCGCTGCGTGATATTACTGCGCCTGCTGCGTCCATATTACGGCAGCAAACTTCCTTGACTATTACACCTGAATGGGAGTGTAGTTCCTAATCTTATCGGCCTAGAAAATCGTAGACAGTTCAGGGAGCCATGGCTGGACAGCCTCCGTGGCCTCCGTGGCTCAGTACTCGGCCCGGCCACGTTGGCTCTGGCCGTATAGCCCCCCCCCCCCCCAAATTTTCTTGGGGGAATTTAGAGGTTTAGAAGGGAGCTCTGGAGGAGCGGACACTGGAAGGCACTCTGGAGATCCGGACACTGGAGGAGCGAACACTGGAGGGAGCTCTGGAGGAGTGGACACTGGAGGAGCGAACACTGGAGGGAGCTCTGGAGGAGCGAACACTGGAGGGAGCTCTGGAGGAGCGGACACTGGAGGAGCGAACACTGGAGGGAGCTCTGGAGGAGCGGACACTGGAGGAGCGAACACTGGAGGGAGCTCTGGAGGAGCGAACACTGGAGGGAGCTCTGGAGGAGCGGACACTGGAGGAGCGAACACTGGAGGAGCGAACACTGGAGGGAGCTCTGGAGGAGCAAACACTGGAGGAGCGAACACTGGAGGGAGCTCTGGAGGAGCGAACACTGGAGGGAGCTCTGGAGGAGCGAACACTGGAGGGAGCTCTGGAGGAGCGGACACTGGAGGAGCGAACACTGGAGGGAGCTCTGGAGGAGCGGACACTGGAGGGAGCTCTGGAGGAGCGGACACTGGAGGAGTGAACACTGGAGGAGCAGACACTGGAGGGAGCTCTGGAGGAGCGGACACTGGAGGAGCGAACACTGGAGGGAGCTCTGGAGGAGCGGACACTGGAGGAGCGAACACTGGAGGGAGCTCTGGAGGAGCGGACACTGGAGGAGCGAACACTGGAGGAGCAGACACTGGAGGGAGCTCTGGAGGAGCGGACACTGGAGGAGCGAACACTGGAGGGAGCTCTGGAGGAGCGGACACTGGAGGAGCGAACACTGGAGGGAGCTCTGGAGGAGCGGACACTGGAGGAGCGAACACTGGAGGGAGCTCTGGAGGAGCGGACACTGGAGGAGCGAACACTGGAGGGAGCTCTGGAGGAGCGGACACTGGAGGAGCGAACACTGGAGGGAGCTCTGGAGGAGCGGACACTGGAGGAGCGAACACTGGAGGGAGCTCTGGAGGAGCGGACACTGGAGGAGCGAACACTGGAGGGAGCTCTGGAGGAGCGGACACTGGAGGAGCGAACACTGGAGGGAGCTCTGGAGGAGCGAACACTGGAGGGAGCTCTGGAGGAGCGAACACTGGAGGGAGCTCTGGAGGAGCGGACACTGGAGGAGCGAACACTGGAGGGAGCTCTGGAGGAGCGAACACTGGAGGGAGCTCTGGAGGAGCGGACACTGGAGGAGCGAACACTGGAGGGAGCTCTGGAGGAGCGGACACTGGAGGGAGCTCTGGAGGAGCGGACACTGGAGGAGCGAACACTGGAGGGAGCTCTGGAGGAGCGGACACTGGAGGAGCGAACACTGGAGGGAGCTCTGGAGGAGCGGACACTGGAAGGCGCTCTGGAGGAGCGGACACTGGAGGGCGCTCTGGAGGCGGAACCAGCGGAGGCTCTGGAAGGCTGGGCGGAACCAGTGGAGGCTCTGGAAGGCTAGGCTAAGAGAGAGAATTGGGGCTGTAAACTCCATGGGGAGCGCCATGTCCAGAATGTCCATGATTTCCATCTTGGCTGGAGACTCAGGAGAGGCCACCATCTTGTCCGGGAACTCTGGTGAGGCTGCCATCTTGTCTGGGAACTCTGGCGAGGCCGCCATCTTGGCTCGGGAAATCAGATGAGGCCGCCATCTTGGCCGTGAAACTGGCGAGGCCACCATCTTGGGGTCTGTCCGCTTAGACCTCTGCCGATGGGCCTTGGGGTGCCTCGAGGTTGGCAGGTGGCCAGAACCATTGACCAGGTATGTGGGGTCCAGGCGAGGGGTGAGCTGGTGAGACGTGCTGGGTTTCGGAGGGGGCTGGATGCGGATGCAGAGACTTACAACCACTTTAAAGCTGCATTAGAACTGCATTTTGGACCTCCAACCCGTCGATCCCAATTGAAGTCCACTATATGGAGAAAATCCTGAAATGTTTTCCTCAAAAACCTTAATTTCTTTTTGACTGAAGAAAGAAAGACATGAACATCATGGATGACATGGGACTGAGTAAATTATCAGGATTTTTTTATTCTGGAAGTGAACTTCTCCTTTACTCCTTGGTGAGTAAAATTATAATTTTTTCATTTAAAAAAAAATCTTCCTGACCACAAACCTTTGAACAATAGTGTTCATTCATTCATGAGAGTGGACAGCAGCATATTTTCTTAATAATTCATTTTTTGGGGGTTCATTTATAGGACAATAAAGTGCAGACAGGAAAGAAGAATTGAGAGAGGAGGAGTGACATGTGGTCCAGGTCAGATTCAAACCCACATTAGCATCGGACTGAGAATGTGATATGAGAATGCACAGGAAAATATACAGTTCTCTGCATGATCCTGTTTTACTATTCAGAGTAAAACAGGTAACAGTGCTCAAGGCCATCTCTTTATGTCCAGTCCTAGTATGAAGTGGTACAGTTTTACAACCGATGTGTGAGTGCATGCGTGTTGGAGTGAGTGAGAGAGAGACATAGATATAGAGTGAGCAGGATTATCTTTACATATGTTACAGTCAGAGCTGAGTGCACTCTTCTTCTTTTCTATCTTCCTTCCTCGACAGTCTGCAGCGAACTGGAAAAATGAAATATTTACACCGCTATTCCAACAGGTTAGTTAACACTGAAACATTAATGTCTTCCTATCGTGGGGCCTGGGGGAAGATAGAGGAGCGAAAGATGGAGGGTAGCTGGAAAATAGGGCACAGGGTCATATTTAAACTATTTAAATCATCACCCGCTGCCCTTTGCAGGACCCCTACGTCAACCTCACCTCCCAAATAGAAGAAATCTATCATGTGACAGTGGAAAGCACTTGTGTGCCTGATTAAATGAGAACATCTAAAACAAGATTTTATACAAGAGTTTTATACAACAACCAGAGTTAGCTTTTTTCTTTCAGTTACTAAACTAGTTATAAGAATGAGTCACCCAACTGTGAAAGTGTGAAGCTAGACTCGTCCATTGTTAATATGATGACCTTCTACTGGACAAATTTTCCTATGCGTCATAGGTTGGATTGTGATTATGGTAATAGATAATTAGAGATTATAATACTGTCTAGCTCATAAACCACCTCTCACGACAAACACCAACTGCACTGTGAAATCAACTTCTCATTAGCAGGATGAAGGAGCTCACGGCTGCTTCTGTTCTGTTTTAACTCACATTATAAGATTTTGAGAAAGACTCCCTCCATAATTGTGTAATTGCAGTCTTAGCTCTGGGCGGCCATAGGGGATTCAAACTATGTGGAACTATCAAATCAAGAGCAGGAGTGGAATGAGTTTAGCAGTGTTGAGGAATTTAGCCAAGCACTTGCCATTGTGAATATGTGCGAATTATAAAGTGATTTTTAGTGTTGCTGAATAGGCCTATATTACAGAGCCTTGCATGTGACATGCAGGGAAAAAAGTAAATTGTCAAATAATAACAAAATAATAATTCATACCTTCTCTCCATAGGCTAGAGACCCACAGGGACCATTACAGTTTCCATTAAAACCAATACAATTCCTATTGTAACCAGTAAAACCATTACAAATTCTGTTTCTGGTTTCTATTGTTTTTTTGTTTTTTTTAGCAGGGTGAACAGGAAGTAAGGCAAGGCAAGGCAAGGCAAGGCAAGGCAAGTTTATTTATATAGCACATTTCATACACAATGGTAATTCAAAGTGCTGTACATAAAAAGGAATTAAAATCACAATAGCATAAAAATTTAAAATAATCACAACAATAAAAACAAAATTAAGAACATTTAAGATGATTTAAAAAAAAGAAAAGAAAATGATTTCAAATTAATTAATACAGTAAAATGATTATGCATAAAATAATGCAATCTGTTCGGACGTAGCACAGTGCTCATTCAATAAATGCACAACTAAACAGGTGAGTTTTGAGTCTGCATTTAAATGTGGCTAATGTATTAGCACATCTGATCTCTTCTGGAAGCTGATTCCAACTGCGGGCGGCATAATAGCTAAAAGCGGATTCCCCTTGTTTTGTGTGAACCCTTGATATTACTAACTGACTCGATCCTAGTGATCTGAGTTGTCTGTTAGGTTTATATTCAGTGAGCATATCTGCAATGTATGTAGGTCCTAGGCCATTGAGTGCTTTATAAACAAGTAAAAGTACTTTAAAATCTATCCTAAACATAACTGGAAGCCAGTGTAAGGACCTAAGGACTGGTGTAATATGCTCTGATTTTTTGGTTCTAGTCAGAATCCTGGCAGCAGCGTTCTGTATGAGCTGCAGCTGTCTAATGGTCTTCTTGGGAAGGCCGGTGAGGAGACCATTACAATAGTCTACCCTGCTGGTGATAAAGGCATGAACAAGTTTCTCCAAATCTTGACGGGAAACAAAACATCTAATTCTTGCAATGTTTTTAAGATGATAGTATGCTGATTTAGTTACTGCTTTAACATGACTACTGAAACTGAGGTCTGACTCCAGAATCACACCCAGATTCTTGACTTGATTTTTTGTTTTTTGACCCCTAGTGTCAAGGTACGCATTTACCTTATGAACTTCATCTTTGTTTCCAAATGCAATGACTTCCGTTTTCTCCTTGTTTAACTGTAAAAAGTTTTGGCACATCCAACTGTTAATTTCATCAATGCATTGGCAGAGAGAGTCAATGGGGCTGTAGTCATTTGGCGATAAGGCTAGGTAAATCTGGGTATCATCTGCATAGCTGTGATATGCAATTTTGTTCTTTCTCATTATTTGACTTAGTGGGAGCATATACAGGCTGAACAACAGCGGCGCTAGAATTGAGCCTTGTGGGACTCCGCATGTCATGGACGTCCACTTAGACTTATGCTCTCCTATACTCACATAATAGCCTCTCCCTTCTAAGTATGACCTGAACCAATTTAGAACCATCCCAGAAAGCCCGACCCAGTTTTCCAGTCTATCTAGCAGAATGTTGTGATCGACAGTGTCGAACGCAGCACTGAGATCTAGTAATACCAGCACTGATATTTTGCCAGAATCTGAATTTAGGCGAATATCATTTATTATCTTTATGAGCGCTGTCTCTGTGCTATGATGTGGTCTGAAACCAGATTGGAAATGGTCCAGGTATCCGTTTGAGTTTATGTAGTGATTCAGCTGATTGAAAACAACCTTTTCAATAATCTTTCCTATAAAAGGAAGATTTGATATTGGTCTATAGTTGCTCAATATGGTGTTATCAAGATTTTTCTTTTTCAGAAGGGGCTTAACGGCTGCAGTTTTCAGGGAGTTTGGAAAAGTCCCAGAAAGAAGTGAGGTGTTCACCACTTTTAAAAGATCTGCTTCTAAACAGCTAAGCACACTTTTGAAAAAAGATGTAGGAAGTGTGTCAAGGGGGCAGGTTGACGATTTGAGGTGCTGTACTGTTTCTTCCAAAATGTTGCTATCTATTTCTTCAAAAGTAGACATAATGACTTCTTTTTGAAATTGCGGTCGAATCTGTCTGACCTCTGCATAACTTGAGGATGTGCTAATTGTCTTTCTGATATTATTGATCTTCTCAGAAAAGAAGGAAGCAAACTCATCGCACTTGCTGTCAGAGAGCAGTTCACTAGGGATCTGACTAGGGGGGTTTGTTAGTCTCTCAACGGTAGCAAAAAGAGTGCGAGTGTTGTTTAAGTTGCTGTTTATAAGGTTTGAGAAGAATGTTTGTCTAGCTTTACCTAGTTCAACATTGAAAGCATGAAGGCTGTCTTTATAGATGCTATAGTGAATTTCAAGTTTTGTCTTCCGCCACATCCGCTCAGCTTTTCTGCATTGTCTTTTTATTATCTGTACTGCTGTTGATTTTCTCCACGGTGATTTCTGTCCAATTATCTTTCTGTTTTTTATAGGTGCAATGTCATCAATGACATTCTTAACTTTTGAGTTAAAGGAGTCCAGGAGAAAATCAACAGAGTCTGCAGAAATGCTTGGCATTGAAGATATAGCCTTCATAAATAGCACACTCGTGTTATCGTTAATGCATCTCTTCCTGACAGAGACAGATCTAGATTCAGTGGTAGCAGAGATCAATATATCAAAGAAAATACAGAAGTGATCAGATAGTGCTACATCCTTGATAACAGTGGATGAAATGTTTAGACCCTTACTGATGAGTAAATCAAGAGTGTGTCCACGATTGTGTGTAGGCCCATGCACATGCTGAATCAGGTCAAACGTGTTCAAAACTGTTATAATTTCTTTTGTAGTTTTGCTTTCTGCATTGTCTATGTGAACATTAAAATCCCCTGCAATAGCAAAACAGTCAAACTCTGAACAAATCATTGATAGCAGTTCTGTGAACTCTTCAACAAAGGCTGGAGAGTATTTTGGGGGCCTGTAAATAATGATAAACAGAATGCGAGCACCTTTCAGCAGAATCCCTAGATATTCAAAAGACAAGTACTGACCAAATGACACTTGTTTGCATTCATAGACATCTTTAAATAGAGCAGCAACACCACCACCTCTTTTAACAGCTCTGCAGACATTCATGTAAGTGAAATTAGAAGGAATTGCTTCATTTAGGATTGTCGCACTGGAATTGTCTTCTAACCATGTTTCATTTAAAAACATAAAATCCAGGTTGTTTGTGGTTATAAAATCATTGATCAGAAGTGATTTATTTTTTAGTGAGCGAACATTTAAAAATGCTAGCTTGATGGCATCACTTTTTGTCTCTAGAGCAATCTTAGTTTGATGCCTAATAAGCCTCAGATTAGATGTGTGAACTGTACGATTTGAGAGGGCCTTAGACTTTCTATCACATATTAAAACAGAAATAGGGAAAGCTACAGGCACACTGGGTTCCCGCTTGTTTTGTAAACATTCCTGATTGTTGCTGTTACCGTAGCGGGGACCCGTCACATATCACTGAGGGCTGTTATCAGTTGTTTTTGGTTCACTCACAGCAGATGCAGGAGGGTTTGAGCCCTGGCGTTGTGGCAGCGGCCGGAGAGCTCTCACAGGAGGAGGAGGGTGAGCTGGGCCCACAGGTTTTGGTGGTTGTGGCGCCTGCCGTTTTTTAGTTGATAGCTGGGGGCTTGCAGCAAAAGAGTGGGAGAGTCTGGTTCCAGCATATACCAGTTCCTCCATTTTCTGTGAGAAGCTTAGAAGTGGAGATGCTGGAGAGAGGGATAATGTGTCTGGTGAATGGAGCTCTGGCTCTGGAGTTTCCGGTGGCTGGAAAATGTTGTTGTCCTGGCTTCTCTGACTGTTTACCAGAAAGTCGTCCTTCGGTGTTGAGTCTGTCTGTGATAAGCTCTGTGCGCAGGGCTCAGCCAGGAAAGTGTCCATGAGCAGTGCTTGTTGTGGCTGCGTGGCGTTGTCAGTGTCCTTGTTGGTTGTGTTGGCCACATGATGACTCTGAAGCTGATAGGATGTCCTGTCGTCACTTTGTCCAAGTGTGTGTGTGCCATTCATGTTGGGTAGACTCACACATTCTACTGAGGGATGCCGGAGTGAAAAATAGATATTGTCCTTTAGCACTCTCGCACCAAGTTTGTTTGGGTGAAGGCCGTCCAGTTTGAACAGTTGTCTATGGCCCCAGAAAAGATTGAAGTTGTCAATGAAGTTGACTCCTTTTAGACTGCAGGTTCTTTGTAGCCAGGTATTCAGTCCGAGCAACCGTGAAAACATGTTAGTTCCCCTTGCTGGGAGTGGTCCACTGATGAACGACTGAATTTCAAGTCTTTGAAGTGTTTCAATGAGTTCACCGAAATCCTTCTTTAGGAGTTCTGACTGCTCTTTCCGAATATCGTTCTTTCCCACATGGATGATGATTCGATTTGCAGTCTTGTGCTTCATTAGAATGTTCGGAAGTTCTTTGTTCACATCAGAGACGGTTGCTTGAGGACAATAGCATGTAGTTGTAGTTCTGCTACTGATATTTCTGATAATGGAGTCCCCCACTATCAGAGTCCTGGGCTCGGCTGCGCTCTGAGCTGAGTGCCGCTGTCTGCTCGACCTTGCGCGCCTGTTTATAGCAATGTTAGCAGTTGGCTGACATGATATATGTTCAGTCACATTTGGGGATTCCTCACCCACATTCATTAATGCATCAAATCTGTTTTCTAGCTGTATAGGGGGTGGTAAAACAACAGTTTTTGCAAGCCTTGTCATAGCCATATCTGGGGTAGAGGATGATACCGCAGCAATACGAGATACTCTTGACAGTCTGATGTCTCGAGTGCCTTTGGGTCTCGCTCCCTGTTTTTGCCATCGATTTGTGTGTCGATCAGTTTTGGCTTGTTCCTCTACATTTCTAAACTGTCGATATTGACTAGATTCACAGGACTCACCGGCTGTATGCTGAGGGGGTCCGTGATGATGATCTTCTGTGTGTTCCGCCTGTTTTGGAAGTCCAGCAAGTAACTTTGTTTCTAAAATCACAATCCTTTGTAGAAGTCTGTGGCAGTTTGTGCAGCAAGTAGATTCCAGAGGAGGCATTTTCTTTCTTGTCTGTTGAAAGTAGGCAGCTGTGTTTTCCCGTCTCCGGAATGTAAACTGCTGGCAGTGGGAGGCAAAAAGTCTCCTTTTTTCGTGATATTTGTATCAAAAATGTGTTGTATGAGCACTGTGCTCATCTGCTGAAGTTAAATATTTGAAAAATCGGAGAAAAGTTCAAAAGCAGGGAGCAAAGCGCGGAGCAGTAAGCAAAAGCGTCCGAACAGTAGCAAAGCCGGAAGCAAAATGTAGAATACATTATTATTAGTGCACAATTTACTAAAAACGAGGGAACAAATTAGTCATTTGTGACCCTGGACCACAAAACCAGTCATAAGTAGCACAGGTATATTTGTAGCAATAGACAAAAAAAAAAACATTGTATCAAAACTTCATTTTTGATTAGTAATTTCCATTGCTAAGAACTTCATCTGCACAACTTTAAAGGCAATTTCGTTCAATATTTTGATTTTTTTTGCACCATCAGATTCCATTTTTTCAAATAGTTGTATCAAATATTGTCCTATCCTAACAAACCACATATCAATGAAAGCTTATTTATTCAAAATTGCAAAAAAAAAAAAAAAAAGTACCAGAGGTTGATTTTTATTAAAATGAGCAGATTTTTTTTTTTTTTATCTCACCATCATCAATTATTTTTTTCTTAAATGTTATTATTTTACCCTTGCCCCAAGCTAAGAGTTTTCATTTTAAAATATGAAAATTCATTGAAGGGGTCATAACATGGATTTTTATTTTATTTTAATATGTTCCTTGAGTTTTAATTATAATGTTAATAAAGTTTTTTTCAACACTCATTCTGATTCGCTGTCTGAAACAACCTGTTTTAAGGCTTTTCAGTAAACAGGCACTGTTATAATTGGCTAACATCACTGCATAGGAAACAATATCAACGCCCCCTCACTATTGCATGTGAGTGTTATGACAACATAATCACAATAAAACTGTCATTTCCAGACAAAGCATTATAAAATAATTTACTTACAGTTTGTGATGCAGCTGCAGTCAGATCTAGTACCACTTGTTTCTTTGTGAACTCACCAAGACACTGTGCCTCCTTTGCAAAACAAAATACTCTGAACAATCCTCTGACACAATCCAGGATGCCATTAAAAATAAACTATCCACTTTTTCCTTACGCTGGGATCCTTCTGATATCTGTATAAAGATGCGAACGATCTGTTTAAACCAGAAGCATCAAAGCGAATTACTACATGTAAAAAAAAATTATATAACCTAAAAATGTGTAAAATATGTGAATAACCATTTCAATAGCCTATTTACTGTGAGAATAATACTGTGAGCAAGTCATACTGGTACTTTCCGCCTATTTTTTTTTTTATAGTTTATAAACTCATTTGGCCCTCTGTCTGAAACTACCTGTTTTTAAGGGGCGGGTCTTTAAGACTTCTCAGTAACGGGCCACTGTTATGATTGGCTAACGTCATCGCATAGAAAACAATATCAATGCCCTTTCACTATTGCATGTGAGTTTTTTGACAACATGATCAAAAAATAGGTAATTTCCAGACAAAGCATTGTGAAACCATTTACTTACCATTTGTGATGCAGCTGCAGTCAGTTCTAGTTCCGCTTCATCTTTCAACAAATGTTTTTTTTGTGAACTCTCCAAGACACTGTGGCCCGATTACAAAACAAAATACTCAGAACAATCCTCCGATACGATCCAGGATGCCATTAAAAGTAACTATCCACTTGTTTCTTATACTGGGATCCTTCTGATATCTGTACAAAGACTTCTGTTTAAACCAAAAGCGTCTTTTAGTTAATTTGTCCTATATTGACGACAGACTTAAGTGCATGGACTATGTCAGAAAGCGAACGTGCATCCAGTGTACAGACAAGATAGTGGCAGTCATTGTAATTTCTATTTGCTTGACACCCGCATTCAGCATTTTCAAGTGATCAGCCATTAAGCGACTAAACACCAGTGGGAGAAGATGACTATACGTTGATGTCTTGCTCTGGAGGCAGTGTTTATGCAAATGTCACCCTGGCACCTCAGATCCAAACGAGACATTTTTGGAGCTTGATTAAATAAATGCTTTGTTTATAATGAGAAGAAAGTTTTAAGCTATGAAACTTGCAGGATGTTCTTAATGGTACAAAGACCTGTTATATGCCAAAATATCAAGGCAAATTTGATTTTAGTCAGCTCACATAGCATTTTTTGCCTACTATATAGTATTGAAGTAGGCATATTTGGCACAGAGCAAGACAAATGAGTCAGCCATTTTATTCCAAAGACCAAAAATGGCACAGAATAGTATTAAACACACTACATCATTTTAGATATTGTGGAAGTATTATGTGAGGCTTCAGCATCGCTGTACGCAGGACAAGCAGTTTGGAAACTTCACCCATACTGTAGCTGACAGTGTGGTTGGCGTCTGAGGTGAAGACATCACTGAGAGAGCAGGTCCGTTTGCCCAGGTCTTAATAACACTCACACTCATGCGCACAGCCGCACTGATTTATGTGCTGAATTTCCAGCCGCTCAGCCTCCCTGTGAACCCAATCGATTGGTGAAGCATGAAAATACATCTAGAGCCAAAGGGAAGTTTACTTTCTCTTACTTTTTCATTGCTTTACTTCATTCTGTAGACATATATAAGTATTAATAAGGCATGAAAGGCTCGAAACTGAGTTAACAAATTCAATCTATTCAAGATAAAAGCAGCTGTTTAGTCCATTATATGTATTTGCTCAGCTGTGAGAGTTGCTTGCATCAATTTTGGACTTATGTGTTGGTTTTACAACCTGAGGCTGTGTAAATGACATTTTTCATGAAGTCACTTACAATGTTGTGTATTGTGTGTGCATGCTTTTGTGTGAAAATAATCAGAAAATACAATATCACAGATAGTAAAGGGCAAGCAGCTATACATTTATGATTGATATGATTCAGCTGTATTCAACTGGCCACATTTAACTTTTTTTTTACCATCTCACCCAGTTATATTTAGCCAAATAAACAAATACAAGAGAGGGGACGTGTTAGATATGTGGCCTAGTGATTAGTCCATTAAGCTGTATAGATCATGCTAATGCTGTGAGTTTGAATCTGGCTTGCAACATTTTTCAAATCTGCCTATAATGGATGAAAAAGGAAACAAACAAACAAAAAACTGACAAAACTGTAAATATTATCTAATATTTTACAAAAATAATATTTAATATAAATCAAATAAGAATTTATTTTAAATTAGTGAATAATAATATTAAATCACATCCGAAATAAAAGTTTTTGTTTGTATAATATATTTGTGTGTGCTGTGTATATTTATTATGTATATATAAAGACATACACATACAGTACTTTTATTCAACCAGCACGTTTTGTTTTATTAGAAATAACACAAATGTCTCCCAGAAGATAATAAGACGATGTACAAGAGGCATCATTGTGGAAAAAAATATTACTCATCTTTTATTTACATTTGAACAAAAAGTGTCATGTCCAAAATTATTCATACCTTTCTCAATAATCAATAGAAAAGCCTTTATTGGCAATTACAGCAATCAGATGCTTCCTATAATTGTTGACTAGCTTTTTGCATGTCTCCACTGGTATTTTTGCCCATTCATCTTTAGTGATGAGCTCCAACTCTTTCAGGTTGGAGGGTATCCTTGCCATCACCTTGATCTTTAGCTCACTCTACAGATTCTCAATTGGATTTAAGTCAGGACTCTGGCTGGGCCACTGCAAAACGTTAATGTTTTTATCTACTAACCATTTCTTCACCATTTTTGCTGTGTGTTTTGGGTTGTTGTCGTGCTGAAATGTCCACTGGCCAAGTTTCTCTGCAGACTGCCTGATGTTGTTGTTGAGAATTTTGATGTATTGCTCCTTTTTCATGGTGCCGTTTACTGTGATTAAGTTTCCATGGTCCACCGTCTGAAAAACACCCCCAAAACATTAGGTTCCCACCACCATGACAGTGGGGATGGTGTTCTTAGGGTTGAAGGCTTCTCCTTTTTTACACCAAATGAAGGCTACATCATTGTGGCCAAACAATTTAATTTTTGTTTCATCTGACCATTAAACGGAAGACCAGAAGTCTTCTTCTTTGTCCAGATGAGCATTTGCAAAGGCCA
>NC_133361.1:38189745-38329015 GCF_049309525.1 Garra rufa | reverse complement strand
CGTTTTGATGTACCCTTTTCCACGTGCGTCATTTTGCCCTGTGCTCATGAAATGAAACATGTTCTGCATAGGTGGAACTATAACGTCACTGAACTTGCCGTTTCTCTCCTGCTGCTCTGTTTGCAGGTAATTATTTCTTTGTCATATAGAGTTCACTCTGTTTATTCAGTACTGCATTTTATGTATTAAGTAAGTGATTTGTGCTAACTGTGTTTTGTAAAGCACTTAAAGGGATAGTTCACCCAAAAATGATAATTTGATGTTTATTTGCTTACCCCCAGGGCATCCAAGATGTACTGTAGGTGACTTTGTTTCCTCAGCAGAACACGAACACTGCGGCTTGTGACGATACACTGATGTCCTAAGACACAAAACGATCGGTTTTTGTGAGAAACTGAACAGTATTTATATCATTTTTTACCTTTGATACACAACCACGTCCATCTCTCCTGAGCACGAGCTTAGCTTTCGGCTCGTTACATGTGAACGCGCTCTAACGTAGTATACGCAAACCGCGGAAGTGATCTGTCGCGTGTATACGACACTCGTTGTTTACACAGTGCACACAGACTGTGGGTATAGCGGCTATTCAAAATGGTAATTACTTGCGCTTATCCTGATTGTTCAAACCAATTTAAAGCTAAAAGATTACATTTGCTTGCGCAAACTCATCCGGGACTTTTAACTGATTTCCCCTTACGGCGTTTGTGTATACTACGCCAGAGCGCATACACGGGTAACAAGCCGGATGCAAAGCTCGTGCTCAGGACAGATGGACGTGGCTGTGTATCAAAGGTAAAAAATGATATAAATACTGTCCAGTTTCTCACTAAAACCGATCGTTTCGTGTCTTAGGACATCAATGTATCGTCACGAGCCGCAGGGTGTAATTTGGATTTGTCTGTGCATGTTTTTGTTTACTTTTAAAGGTCTGGTGCCCATCCACCTCTATTATTTGGCTGGCAGACTGCACTGGTTTTTGTTAAAAATCTTCGTTTGTGTTCTGCTGAGGAAACAAAGTCATCTACATCTTGGATGCCCTGGGGGTAAGCAGATAAACATCAAATTTTCATTTTTGGGTGAACTATCCCTTTAATTCACGGTTTTACTAAGAAATCTTTTATGATACTTTTATTAACTTCTCATACATGTGTTTTATAACATGGATGACATAAGCTGTGAGAGTTATGTATCGCATACTATCCATTCCTGGATACAATCTTTCTATTCTTGTTATCACTGTTTTATTTTTAATTGCATACTGTTTATTATTATACTAAGTGAAGCAGAGCTATGGAGAACTGCTGTGGGTGGAACTATAACGTCACTGAACTTGCCGTTTCTCTCCTGCTGCTCTGTTTGCAGGATCCAAATAAATTGTAACATCATCCAAGTCGAGTGTGAGTGCTGATGAAGGGTGGGACAAATCGGGTCAGATAGGAGAAAAAAAACAAGAAGGACACACACACACACACACACACACACACACACACACACACACACACACACACACACACACACACACACACACACACACACACACACACACACACACACACACACACACACATGTTGGGTTTACATGTTTTATGGGGACATTCCATAGGCGTAATGGTTTTTATACTGTACAAACCGTACTTTCTATGGCCCTACACCTACCCTACACCTAAACCTAGCCCTCACAGGAGATTGTGCACACTTTTACTTCATCAAAAAAACTCATTGTGCATGATTTATAAGCCTGTTTCCTCATGGGGACCTGAGAAATGTCCCCACAAGGTCAAAATCTACTGGTATTCCTATCCTTGTGGGGACATTTGGTCCCCACAACGTGATGAATACCAGGTACACACACACACACACACACACACACACACACACACACACACACACACACACACACACACACACACACACACACACATATATAAACACACATATTGAAATTAAACGTTTAACCCAACCTTCTAGTTTTATTTTAAAAATTACTATATGGTTTAAAATAAACCCAAAATAGGTTGTAAATTAAACATCAAACACATAATTACTAGAAGCATCAGCAATAATCAAAAGGTGAACATTTTATTAATAAGCAATTAAAAAAATGTTAATTATTTAATTTTTATTTATTTAATGTAATAAATGTTGGCTACATTTTAATTATAAAAAAATATATAGCAATTTTTAAGCAATAGTTGAGTTAAATAAAACTACCCAGAACTTTGGGTTAAACATTTAACCCAACCACTGGGTCAGAACAACCCAATCGTTGGGTTTGTCCATATTTCACCCAGCGCTGAGCTGTTTTTATATTTTTAATTTTCATCTTAATAATTATTAATTTACAGTAATATTGTTGTCGTCATTTTTTATTAGTATTAAGTGAATATAAGAGCAGCAAAATATGTTGGTAGCAGTCAGAGCGGATTAAAGAACAGCAACGTGTATAAGAACACATGAGGGAAAACAAGAGGAGATGGACTGAAAAGGAGGGAAAGAACAACCCCGAAGACGAACTTAAATGAGCAATAATCTTTTCATAAGTACGCACGAGAATCCGTCCGTGCCTCTAAAATCGTTTGCACAATGACACACTATATTCAGAGTAATTGCATGGTGTCAGTGAGGCGTTTTTTCCCCTCAGGAATGAAAAGAGCTGCTGGCAGCACTGCAGGCTGTACAAATGCAGATCATTCCTCACCGCTGCTGTACCTCAGGACTATTTTGCCTTATCTGTGAAAAACACTAATCAGAAGAGAGCATTAAATAAAGGAATGAATAATCTTTGAAAAGCTGAATATGTAATTGTAAGTAATGTTTGTGGGGCCAGTAGTCACATTAAGGTTAAAGAGGTGTGTTGAATTATTCAAACAGTCGGTTCTCTGTATTGCCACGGGCGAATCTGTTGACCTCATCCTGTCCACCAGTAGTTATTGTGCTGCTGAGTACAGCATTTAGCCTATGATAAATGCTCTGACCGCTCTCTGAGTCTGGATGTACAGTAGCCCTAAAATATTTGGACACTTAAAAATTAGAATGTATTTATTTATTCTGCTAATAAGTTTACCTAGCTGGCACCGATAGCCTTGCGGGCAGCGCGACGTCAGTTAGAAAAATGATAGAAATCATCACATAAATTCTAATGGTTTCCACTACAAATACAATTACAAACATTACTAACATCAACTTTTAACCATTAAAACCATTAATTTTTTTTTTCTGTAGTGTATTTTAGGACATATTGCATTAGGATTTAGTGGTTTTAACAAGCCACCAATAGAAGGCGACCAATTACCAGTAGAAACCAGCAGGGTACATTACAGTTTCCATTAAGGCGAGACACTGTAGGTGAATAGGGTAAAAAAAAAAAAAATTACTAATTAGTTATCGCCTTACTTACCCAGTTGATTGATTACTTTGATAATTGCAAACATTTTTTGTATTACAAGTTTTCTAAACTGTTAGGTTTAAATATGCGTTATTTAATGAAATATGCGCTAATTTGCATACATTTCTAGGAAAAATATCTAAACATTGGATGAAGTCAGTTTCAAAATTATTGTTTAATTTTTTTTTTTTACATATTACAGTCCAAAGTTTTTACAGAGGCAATTTTAGGCATCTCATTTTGTCACAATATAATAAAAAAAAACTTTTACCATTTACCATTTTTGGGGGAATAAAATGTTGTATAAAACCAAACAAATTATATATTAACAAATCACTCTATAAAAATATAGACATTCAGGATATAGACAGGAATAAACATGTAAAGTTTGGTGTGTGTAAATGTTACTGAAGTGGAGATTTGTGGCTCAGTGTAGAATAAAAAACTAATTTTGCGAAAACTGCCTTTTAAAAATATGCATTGTAATTGAAATCTATTGACACAAATAGATAAAGCGCTATAAAAGAAACACTTAACAGTGTCTTTTGGATGTTTTCTTTCCACTAGTCCTAAAAACCACTTTATGAAAAAACAAAAAGCCCAAAATCTCAATCTTGATAGGTGCATGAAAAAACTGCGTTTTTGCCTGCAGTGTCTCCCTTAAAACCACAAATCCCATTATAACCAGTAAAACCATTAACAATTTTGTGATGGTGTCTATTGTTAGTTTTTTCAGCAGGGAAGTCAGATGACATAGCAGAATAACCACAGGTCCATCACATTAATGTGCTTTACTGACATTTGACAACCAGAAAGTATCAGAATACATTTTAACTTTATTTTTACTTTATTTTCAGCATTTATTGTTTTTAAACTTAACAAATGATGTTTTTTATAACATTGCTTAAAAATGCACTATATTTCTTTAAAATAAATGACGCTGGGTTTGACACTTTTTGTGCAATAATAAGTGTGACTGATGTGTCTAAATACTTTTTCACAACCATTTTTCTTTGTAACAAACAACACTAGCTAGATACTGTTCAGAGAAAGACAACATGGAGAATTTTTTTTCCCCCTTATGAATGTGACGACAATGGAGGAAAACAATGAAAAACGATCATAAATACTTCACACGTCTTTCCCAAAATCCTTTATTTTTCACACTTGCGCTCGCTCTTCCTACTGTATAAAATATTGAGGGGCCTGATGAAGTCTTACAGGCTCATTCTCAGCTCAGGAGACCAATCTCCACCTCACCTCACCTCACTGTCCTTCAGGGATTTCTTCCATCTGTTTCAAAGGTTAATGCTTCAACAAGTCAACCGTGAATCAACTCTGTTCTGACTATGCTCATGTTCTGGGACTGTACAACACCTGTGATTCAAAATCTCGCAAGTCTGATTACTATTCAGTTTGTCAACTTACTGTGAAGTTTCAGTTACTGTTCGGTTTGTTTATTGCTCAGATACTTAGTGTAATTTTAAAGTTTATGTTCTATGAATATTTTTATACAATATATGTATAGAAATATAAATGTGACCCTGGACCACAAAACCAGTCTTAAGTAGCACAGGTAGATTTGTAGCAATAGCCAAAAATACATTGTATGAGTCAAAATTGTTCTTTTATACCACAAATGATTAGGATATTAAGTAAACATCATGTTCCATGGATATATTTAGTAAATTTCCTACCATAAATATTTCAAAACTTAATTTTTGATTAGTAATATGCATCGCTAAGAACAAAGAACTAAGAACTATTTTGATTTTTTTGCACTTGAGTTTCAGAAATTTTCAAATAGCTGTATCTTGGCCAAATATTGTCCTATGCTAACAAACCATGCACCAATGGAAAGCTTGTTTATTCAGCTTCAATGACCCTTATGACTGGTTTTGTGGTGCAGGGTCACAAATATCATTTTCATTTATATTATTGGAACAACCATTTAAGAAATGGTATTTTTAAAAAGGAGTTAGGGCAGGGGAGCTTCAATAGATTATGGTGCAGGTTTTTTTTTCCCTGTCTCTGCATGAAAATACTGTCATAACAAGATCTTTTTAAGCATTTTTTTCTCTCAATATAACCACTTCAGCAAATGGTTCACCAATTTTCTGTTTATTTCATAATCTATTTTTCTTCACAAATGAATCTCCATTGTTATCGTAGCAGTTAATATGAGACCGCTTTGCACATTCATTACATCTAATCCATTTCTGACCAATTATGGAAAACAGCTTATTGCAGTTAAAGCATTCAGCATCTTTTCCTTCCATGCTGTGGGTGGCTTTTTGACAACAACGGGTTTTTCAGGTTTTTTTTTTTTAAACCACAATTATACAGGGCTTCTTGGAAATTTGTAAACCGTACATAATTTTCTATATTTATGCATACATATAACCAAAAATCAGATTTTCACCAAACAATCCTGAAAGTATACAAAGAGAACCCAAACAAACAAACGAGACAAAAATATATACTTAGTCTTTTATTTATTCTGGAAAAAAAATCCAATATTATGGCAAAAGTATGTGAATCTTTAGAATAGCAGTTCATTTGAAGGCAAAATTAGAGTACATCTGTCCAGAAGTGTTCTTAATCAATGGGAGGACTATCAGGTGTTAATGTGTGCCCCATTTTAAGTAAGTCTGATCAAGTCTCAAAAAGAGATTTTTGAGAAAAAAAGAGTTGCTGTTGCTCATCAGGCTGGAAAAGGTTACAAAACCATCTCTAACAAACTCCACAAATCCAGTGTCAGACAGAATGTGTACAACTGGTAGGAAATTTAAGACCTCTGTTACCTTGCCTAACAAAGATCACTCTAAATGCAAGACTTGTAATAGTCTATGAGGTTGCAAAGAACTCCAAGGTAACTTCTAAGCAACTAAAGGCCTTTCTCACATTGGCTGATGTTAATGTTAATGAGTCTACTATCAGGAGAACACTAAATAACCATGGTGTGCATGCCAGAGTTGGAAGAAAGCCACTGCTCTCCAAAAAAGAAATGCCCATCTGAAGTTTGCTAAAGATCACGTGGACAAGCCAGAGGACTATTAAAGAAATGTTCTTCAGTCTTATCCTATTTGTGAAACATGGTGGTGGTATCATAGTTTGGGCCTGTTTTGCTGCATCTGGGCCGGGACGGCATGCCATCATTGATGGAACAACAAATTCTGAATTATACCAGCAAATTCTAAAGGAAAGAGTAAGAATCTCAAGAGCAAGTGAATCATGCGGCAAGACAATGACCCCAAGCACAAGTTGTTCTACCAAAGAATGGTTAAAGAAGAACAAAGTTAATGTTTTGGATTGGCCGATTCAAAGTCCAGACCTTAATTCAATTGATATGTTGTGGAAGGACCTGAAGCAAGCAGTTCATAGGAGATAACCCACCAACATCACATAGTTGAAGCCATTCTGTACTGAGGAATGATCTAAAATGACAAGAAACCAGATACTGAGAGCAAAGATTCACATAATTTTACCATTCATGTATGTAACACTCAATCATTTTTCTTAATAAATAAATGACAAAGTATATATTTTTACATCATTTGTTTGATTGGATTCTCTCTGTCTACCTTCAGGACTTGTGTGAAAATCTTGGGATTTATTTACGCAGAAATATATAAAATTCTAAAGGGTTTACAAAATTTCTAGCGGCACCCTAAGTGCATATCTTTTAGATATGTTTCAATATATATGTTTTAGAGATTCCCACTGGCTACATACAGTAAGTCTGAAACGTCATTATATTTTCAAATAACCTCAAATCAAAAGGGCCTTTCAAACCAGAGGGGCTTTCACAGTCTCTAAATTCACTTCATCTTGAAGACTTTTTTTTTATCTTCTTTTTCTTTCTGCAGCTTTGAGGAGAGATCGTTGAATGTCTTAAGTCTTCATTAGCAGCCTGACTGAAACTCTCTCTCCTACAAGCATGAATGATTTATCCTGGTCAGGACATTCATATCCACCCTGCTGTATCACCCCCTCATCAATCATGCACTCCCACACAACCTTTTTAATTGCTTCATAATTTAGTGGGCTTTGTGTGTTGATGACTTAATGTACGTTTGAAGGAATAAGAGTGCTGTATCTCAGCACAGACAACAGAGAAGCATGCATGGACTTTTACTGGAGCTCTATTCTACTGGCTGGTTCTTTCTTGTTGTTAAATTAGGTGCATTTTTATTCATTATCCACTGTTTCTTTAGTGTTAAAAAAAATCACTTTAACAAACAGGCTTTTAATAACCTCATGCATTTTCTTCTAGAAAAGCTGGAAAATGTATGGAGTCATTTGTACAAGCTTACTCTATGCAATCGAAGACCCTAAGGAAATGTACAAAGAAAGCAATACTGAAAGGAAACAAAAGACAAAAGAATAAACAATGAGAGGACAGAGGGGAATGATGACACCAGTTTTGTTAAGAAAAGTAAATAAATGCATTAATAAGATTCATGAGCTTTCTATTAGCTCATAAAATCAGCCACAGATATTGAGTGTTCAAAGGTCCAAGAAAGGATTGTACTGTTTCTTTTTGTTGTTTGATCTCCTGCTCACTGCATCTTCTTTAGGCCACATATTATATTTTAGGATATTTTATCCCTATGAGACTACTCAAAGCAGAAAAGTCGAGAGATTTACAAGACGTTCCTGTGGTGAGGGAACATGCAGAGAAACATCTCAACTTCCATCATCATGATTCACAGTTCATACTATTTCTGAACATCACAGTAAAAAGCCATTGACTCACAATAGAACCATTTATGCTTATTTGCAATTTCGTAGTGGTTTGATTGCATGAATTCACAAACCATCTGACAGAAAATGGCAAAAGCTTTCTCCGTTTTTTTTTATACATTTAGTGTAGTTCAAGGAGCAAACGATTTATTTAGTCCTCAGGGAAACAAAGTCGCATTTACAATAATACATCTACAATATGAGAAAGATGTTTCTGCAGTTATTCAGCAAATGATAACACAATGATAAAGAGGAGCGCTATAACCTGGCATATATCCAAACGGTGAGGACAAAGTTCACATATTTTCCAATAATTTCTTTAGAGCCGTCCGCACTATGAAGATTGCTCCACCATTATACATCACATACAACTGTAGTTAGATATTGTGCATTTTAGTCTGATAGTCTCTTCTCTTTAAGTGGGCAGCTTTGGCCAGAATAAGCTGCAAACTGTACCAACATTTACCCCAAAACGAAAAAATTTAGCTCTGCAAGATATTATTCAGATGTGGCTACTGGGCACATCAATGTGCACATCAATAAAGCATCATTTTTGTCATACTGTACAACAGTTTTGCATTATTGCAAGAGGTAGGTTTAGGGTTGGGGTAGGTATAGACATTAATAAAACACAATTCATTTATTGTCCGTTTCTGGCTGCAGATGTATCCCTTCTACCCACGAGGTTGTGGCTAGAAGTGATACAGCTCTGACAGGAAACTAACAATGAACTTAATTGTTCTATCTATTAGATTGGGTTTTTTAACGTCTACACCTACCCCAACCCTAAACGTAGCCCTTACTATAATACAAAAACAGTATTATTGTTGTACTGTGTGATAAAAATAATGTTAGATTGATGTGCCCATGCCCAGTAGCCAGAGCTGTATCCCTTCTAGTCTAAACAGGGTTGCGATGATGAATCGATGCATCGCGATTCGTGGATCGATTTTGAGATTTTCCAAATGCATCGCGATTCTTTCTGGAACTGATTCTGAGCTTAGTTTTTAACAGCAGATGGCGCTCTAATCTAGTTTTTAACGGCACACTCAAATTCTCACAAAGAAGACCAGCGCGTCACATAATAATAGAGATAATAATCAATCGGCCATGTAAACAATGCCACTGAAAGGAAAGAAACTCATGTATTTAGCTGATTATTGCTGCTGAAAATGGTCAATTATTGTCATGTTTTGGGCTGGACTGTACAGGTCGGACCTGGAAAAACATTTGGACTGACCTCCAAAGGCAAATTGCAGTAACTACGCCAACACTGAAACTCAGAAAAATGCCTTTAAAGTTTTTACACCAGCTAGTCAAACATGTTGAAACTCTCATCTCTCATCTCTGAAACGGGACACAATTTAGCCAGGAGACTTTGCCACAAGACAAAACAGTTGTCACAAAGTCCATTTTAAGCCTTAACTCAATTTTGACCAAATCTGTAGTTACTGCACTTTGCCTTTGGAGTACTATAGACTGCCAAAAGTTATAACAAATCAAGGAGAAGAGTGCAAACAACTGTTTGAGGAACAAAAGACGTTTGTGGTTGGCCAAACTAAACCAGGATTTCCAGGTTAGAATCTTGACAACATTCGTCTTTGTTCGTATCATTTCCGGTCAGGTAGGTGAAATATTAGCTACTATCTTAATTAATATTGCTTGTATGTATCTTTACCACTTATTAACTTTAGTTTGTCAAAATATTGCCCCTATTCCTGCTTATTAAGTCCTTCTCTATATGATTTTCCTGTGGTTTAGGCAGAACAATGTATTCAGTAGTACATTAACCGTAAAATGCTGTTGTTTACATCCGAGTATCGCTAATATGATCGTGCATCTGGGTAACTGACCAAACTGTGACGTAAGTGCAAACCCTCTATTGCACCTCGGCTCTGAATACTTTTACGATGCGAGATTAATGTAAATACAGCCCACTGTGAAGACCCTTGTAATTCGCTTCAACGTTTTGAACTTAAAAGGGTCATCGGGTGCCCATTTTCCACAAGTTCATATGATTCTTTAGGGTCTTAATGAAAAGTCTATGATATACTTTAGTTAAAAAATCTCAACAGTAATGTAAAAAAACAGCCTTTTACCTTGTCAAAATCAGCTCTGCAAAAATTCAACTCATTTTAAGACATGGTCCCTTTAAATACAAACAAGCTCTACTTGCCCCGCCCCTCTTTGGGATTATGAAATATAATGTTTACTTTGGCCGCATTTAGCTGTGTTTAACGGTGAAACTTGCCAACAAGCACATTATTAAGAAATGCCATTCACAAAGATGCATAAAAAAAACCTTTATACTCACTTCTGCTGGGGGTGAAGCTGCATCAGGAACGATTCCCACAAACATAGAGGCATATGTCATTTGGGATTGGTGCTTTCCTTTTAAAAACGAAAGTAACGTTTTCCTCTGCGTCTTCAGTGGCTCAGATGTCGGGAGTAAATGATAACTGCTGTGTTCATTATTACATCCAACAACAAAACATCTCAATCGGAGACATTCTTGTCTGCACCTGAGTCGACACAATGGCGGTCGGAGTCTGACTGTTTCAGCTGGGTGAGGGTGGGTCTAAGGTAAGGCACTCATGTCAATCAACTATCGTGGGAGCGGCCTCTGTCTGTGTTTCGTCACACCGACAAGAAGCTGAGAATGGCCTGTTTTTAAAAAGGGGATATTACTTTTAAAGATTAAAAAATACCACTGGGTGGATTAAAATGATTTAAAATGTTCTTCAAAATGGTTCCTTTAAGAAGTGTTCACTGTAAGGTTCTTTGGAGAAACAAAAATGTTTCTTTTATGGCATCACTCTAAAAACATCCCTTTGAAGTCTTTATTTTTTTAAGAGTGTAGCAGCTTTCAGTAGCAACACTTATAACTCTGGTCGAACAAAAAAGACAAGAGACGAGAGTTGCAGAATACCAATGCATTTTCAAGGATATACGGCAATGTTTCGAGTGAATAAAACAGTTACTGCATCCAAAGCTTTTTTATTACAAATTTATTGCAAATATAGAAATAGATCTTTTGTACAGAATTCGTGGTGAAGATGTAGGATATAATTACCAGCAAAATAAACGTAAGTAAACCATTTCAGAGGCTTTTTCCCCTTCACATCAAAGAAATTGTGTCCTTTTTGAGATCCATTCCTTAGATAGAAAGAGAGGCAAAGAAATATACAGCTGATCTCTGTTTGCGGATGAGGCTCTTTAAAATCGCTGAAATTCATTTACAATTCTGTCAAATCCTGTAGCTGAAGATTCAGCTACTTATGATGTCCAATATCAAACTGTTATGAAGCTCACTCACAGTTGGAGATGTTTTGTGTGTTGCCATGGAAAAGCTTTGGTTCCCACTTCAAAAAAGGCAATCAATTGTTTATTTTTCTCACATCCCTGCCTTCTTTCAGAATCGTACTCTCCGATAATAAAATGCTATATATAGTCTATTATTTGTGTATGTATAGTGCTCTAAAAGGAGAATGCACTGAAGAGCCACTGGCAAGAGTTCAGACACGATTAGATGGTGTTGTGGTTTGGCTCAAGACATGTGGCCTCTCTGCCTTAAATAATCAATGCAGGCCTCTTCATTCAATTGGGCCAAATAGAGAATGACATCCTCTACAGCCTCCAGAGACTCCAGCCTCCCGAACAGACCAGCCCCTCTCTAAGTACCTCTCTTTCACTGCCCGTGGACTATTCCACCCACTGGCTTCTCAGAAACGCTGAAACATTCATTGGCCGATGTTTACTTTATCATTGATCCAATGAGCAGCCGTGCACGGGAGAATGTTTTTCTCCGGCAGAGGCGAGGGGCTACTGCGGGACACCTGCAAGGTTAATGTAGTGGATGTGCCGTATACTCTCATTTATTGATCTGGAGTCTGCTGGGCGGCACTGAGTTCTGCAAAGGATGAATTGACCCAGCTAGGATCTTGCTTTTCTTTTTCATTGCAGAGAAATAACCATAAGTGATAAAGGTCTTATTCTGGCACTAAACAAGACTGACCAATAAATCCATTCTTTTTTTTATGGCAGAATGCAAAGCTTTCCCATGGCATTGTTTCAGGCAGCTTTTTTTCTTGGTTTAAAACTGTAATTAGATTCAGTGACAGCAATGGAAGTAGTTCAGCATCATTGAGGTATAAATAAACCTCAGTATCATCCCTCAAAATGATGGCAAGTTCTGACAATATTTCAATGCCTAATTTTTGCTTTGTTTGCAACATATATCCACTCAATATACACAACAATATAATTCATCTCTTTGAAAAATACAGGAAATCATGCAAACATAACACTTTGTTTCTTTTTCTGCCACTTTCTATGGTCTCAGATTGAATCAGATCTGGGTAACATGGATCACTGCATTAACCCAGTCCAAAGCTATACAACATATTACCCGAAACTTCCCACCCAGAAACATAATAATAACAGGTACAACTAGAACTTCAGTGACAAAAAACAACTTTGATCTTTTTACAAAGTTTGAAATTCACAAATATAGCTATTTGTCTACTATTTACCTCCTGTATTTTTTTTCTTTCTTTTTTTTTTTGGAACAGGAAATCATATTTGTGAAAGGAGGGCTAATAGAGCAAATGAGAAGAAAAGAAACGCAAGCTAATAATTGTCATAAAAGTTCCTGAGCCGTATTTTGGGACAGGTGAAGGCTCAAAGATGCTCAAGAGCACATCGACAGACCCGCCAACCGCATGCCAACATCATGTGAGGAGATCATTATACTGGAGAATTAAAACAAAATGCAATGGCCCTCGTCACCCTTTTGTACATTTTCCCCTTAGGTTCAGCAAAACACATTATTGGAGTGTTGAGATTGTAAAAATAATCAAAGGAACGACAGAGTAGACCCAAACACCGACCCCACAACTCCTACTCTGTGATTTCTACCCGCTTTACAAAGAGCCAAAGTCAGGCTGTAAGTCACTTTCAGTGAGCAAACAAATAACACTCTAAGATGTGCATGTTTCCACAAAAAAAAAGAAAATTATCTCCATTAGTGCACAAGCCCCTCTATGCTCAAGCATTTGGTCTTGCATTTAAAAAGCTCACAAGGGAGTTAACAAGAAGCTGTTTTATATAACATACTGTAATAGAGGTCCCCCTCACATGAACAGACAAATACCATTCTCTTTTTCTCTGTAAGCCCCATTGTTGGACACTTGCAGTTGCAAGAAAATAATGGTATGAAGCCAAACACTACTGTTGTATCATCCAGCAAAAAAACAAAAAACAAACAAAGTATATGGTTTCATTAAATGTTCACTGTTCCTCTCCACAGCATGTTAAACTGCTGTGAATATGGGAGTGATACTCCAGTGATATATTGATATGTTGGCCCGTAGACAGAGAGTAAGACTACAGAGGGAATGAGTGAAAGATTACAAGGACATCAGGCTGATGGAGTCCAAAGTTAATTGAGAAGTGAGCGATGGAGAGGGATGAAACAGTACCCAGGATTAACTGGAGTGATCTCCTAATGTGAATCGCTGGGAAAATCCTAGTTAGCTCCTTTGATAGTCCCATGTGTATTTGAAACATTTCCCACGGTTTTTGAGAGGAGAGAGCAAAGCTGTTAAAGGACAGTTCATCCAAAAATGACAATTGCTATTATTTACATTCACAAATTCTAATAATTTCTTCTGTGGAACAACAAAAAAAAGTTCTATTTTACAAGAATCTTTTTTTTTCATAAGGGGCTTTCGCACCGGAGGAACCTTTTCATAGTTCCTAGAACTATTGGTGAAAGTTCCCACCTTTTGAAGTGTTCGCAACGCACAAACTAGGAACAGTTTTAGTTCAAGGAACACCATTTGGGGGAACCAAATTGGCTACAACTTCAGATTAGTGTCAAAAAAGTCAGTTTAATAGAGTTCTGGTCAGTTACCCGGATATGCGGTCATTGCAGTGAAACTCAAATGTAAACAGCAGCATGGATTCCACGGATAATGTACTACCGAAGACATTGTTCTACTGATTTATGCTGTCTAAACCACAGAAAAAATGTGTGGAAGCTACTAAATCATATTGAGAAGGACTAAAGTTAATTCAGGGCTCAACGCTATGCAGCGATAGTGTTTCCTAGGTTACTGCAGTACACAAAGCAGCTCTGCGCTTATTAACACTGCTTTATAATGCATTATACAGTTGCTAGATGAAAAGAAAACGCCATGTAAACTTTCCTGAAAATAGACAGTTCCCCGCAGAGATACATTTATATAAACTCCTACCCCCAATTCATTATTTAGGAGTTTCTTCCAATATTTTGTGCATCGTAAACAGTAAGATTGATCTGCCTGCTACAGTATTTTCACCTCTTTATGTCCGCCTTTGGCGTTTCTGGCCTCTGTTAATGGCCTTTTACAGACGAAATAATAATAATAACGTAAATTTCCACACAAATTACATTTTGGAAGATGAATAAATAGGGCATATGATCTGCCTCCTTTGTCGTGGACTGATTCTTCCTTCTGTTTCTTATCCCGACATAGTGAATAGCTTTCGTTTCTTCATTTTTTCCCCAAGCCAATGCACAAGTTCTATTTGGTTCAGTGGCATTGTTTATGTTCAGTGCCACCCCAATATGTAACACTGAAAGTTGTCAGGAGATGTAGTCAGATTTTCCTGCTCTCACAAAACCCATGACACAACAAAAACAGCTCAGATCACGGCATCCTCCATTGACCAGTTGTTCACGTTTGTAAACAACTGCGAATACAGACGTCGCTGTCGGCCACTTCAGAGTTCCTGCTGCCGGTGCGAATGCAACCAAGAAAACAGCCAGAGGGGAAAATTGGTTCTCTAGGAACCACCATGCTGGCGGTTGTTCCTAGAAGTAAGTATGTGGTGCGAAAGCCCCTATGGTGACCTCGGCTGAGACAAAACTAAACAAAACCAAAAAAGCAAACTCCTTGAGGGTGACTGTTTTCATTTTGGGGTGAACTATCCCAATGAACTGAACCAGCTTTTGGTTCTAAATCAGTTCTCAAAATCATCTAAGGTAGCCTTTTTATCTTTTATAACATTACAGAATAGACGTTGTTTATTCATTCAAGGCCCCAGTCATTATCAGGTTGATGCAGCTTGCGTACTCTGTTCCTCTCTCTCCTCTCAAAGTACTCCTACACACTTGCTGCATCATCTCCAGCCCTGATTTACTGTCTCCCCCTGATCCGGAGAGTTTAATGTGTTTTTCATCATCATACCGACATTCTCTGACTCACTTTGATGAGCTCGTTCAGCGTTAACCCCTCTCTCCTGCACTTGCTTCTTCACTCAACGCAGTGCTTTTGCCTCTCCAACGCAGTTTAATATAAAGATTTATGCCTTAATTAGGTTATCAAAGCCCCTGGGCTCCATGCTGGAGAAGCACAAAAACGGGCCCTTTATTGTCTCCTCTAGTTCTAAACAATTGCGGTTATCCATCCTGCAGCCTGTCTCTCGTTTTCCACCCTGCCGTCAAACCAGAATTCAGAGAACATTTGAGAGAAAAGAACAAACAAGTGGAAAATATCAGAGGGAAAACGTGGCAGTGTGGTGCTCTCCTGCGCAAAGAGGGAGAAAACGACTTAAAAGCATCATAAAAGAGGCACAATTATCCACCAGAGACCCTCAGAGTTATTTTTCTCTATGCTTCTTTTGAGCATGAACAAAGACGGGTATAAAGCTAGTGAGGAGGACCTTCAAAGACACACGTTGACTGCATGTAGTCGTCTGCATTGGATTTAAGGGGGCAATAATAAGCTTGACAAACAATATTTAGTTCTCAGTATTAATGAGTCAGTTAAATATGGATGTAAAATTAAGTAATTGATTTTTTAAATGTGTTAATTACAAATTGAGAAGACTCTGGACTCCAAAGCAACCTACAGTTTCAAAAGAAGTAATGAATATTAGGAATTTATGATATGGCAGAACTAATTAATTACCTCCAAAAGTTTGTCACTTTCTTGTGATTGCAAGGCCGGTAAAAAGAAAGTAGGCTGGAATGAAAATCTTATTTCAAAGCATTAAACCATATCTCTTTTGCTCCTTTCAAGCCAATCTCCTTCCATAGTGTCTAACACTAAGAGGAGGCTAAAGAGCTTAGAAAAGTAAAAACTGCTGTGGAAGAGTAATCCACTTTACGCTCTGTGTAATATTGCTGAAAGCTGACAATGATTAATGTCAAAGTATTTTCTACTCTTAGTACAACCAACTTCCTCAACACAACTATAGTGAAAGGGCCTTCAGAAAGAACATATTAATATAAAAAGGCTATGAAAATATGACACTATGACCAAACATAAGTCAAATATCCTATGTCATGTGACACAAACTGCAAACAGATCACTATTTCGCTTAACCAGAGCTGGTATCAACAGTCAACGTGACACTCCGGGCCAAAATAAGTTCTTCAGGAACTTCTGAATGTCAAATTGTTAACAAAATCAAGCTGTTGACAGTGAAACTAGCATGGAGCAGGGATATAATGATACTTGAGCACAGGATTGAGAGGAAGAGACAGATACATGCATTATTCAGCTGCGCAAAAAACAGCAGCATTCTAAGAGGTGAAACTCTGCCCCCCAACCAACCACTGCGATCAGTTCAGCGTAAAGAAAGCGGCATTGCCATAAAATGACTACCTTTGCCTGTTAGTTCTGGAGTAGGGTAGTAAACAAATGTCGTTTGGCTGAACTGGGTAATTATCCATGACTTGTCAAGTCAAACGTTAAAGGATGAGTAAAAATAAGGAATGAATGAATCATTTAAACCATGAATAAAGGTTTGATATTAAAAAAATGGAATTTGTTGAACTGGAAATAATTGATTTGTTTGTTTGTCCTGAATGAATGGGAAAAATACTGAGGGAATGTTGAAGGAGATTGACCTTGAGCAAGAGAACACCAAGAGAAAAGAGAACACCACAGTCTTACTCGCCAGCAAAGAATGATAAGAAAAAGCAGTAAGTACACATTTTCTTAAACAAATAATACATAATAGAAAAATCTTACAGATGCCATGCCAATTGTATTATTACTTCGTTCTTTTGAATTTATAGCAAAAATGGCTGACAAGCATTTGTACAGGAGTGCAAAGTCTTTTTTTTTTTTTTTTTTTTTTTTTGCTTTTTTTCTTTGTCAATGAGGGTAGGCACAATAAAAACCAGATCTAAAAACATAAAGCTGGGCATCATATTTTACTGTTATAAAAATGAACAGTCATTTATGATTGAGCGTTCATGATTAGTTCCTTAAGACCAGTCCAAGTGGTTTGAAAATCGAGTTCGTAAAGTAAGGAAAATGTCACAGTAAGCCTCCGGTAGCAGTCCTTTGTGGGTCCATTTTCAGTTGCCCGAGAACAATTTGTCCAGGGTCCATTCTCTCTAAGTTATCTCTCTGTAATGTCTTCTTTAAGTACATAAACAGTGCCCTAATAATCCACATGTTATAGCTGCTGCCGTTCCTCTTTGTGTAAACCATTAAGCATTCTGTAAACAACCTGTCGTCTTATACCTTAGACTGATTTTTTGAAAGCCCCCGAAAAAGAGAACCAAAGAGACATTGTGCCTGAGTGTATGTATGTCCAATGTTGGCAGGTATCTATCACATATTTACAATGAAAAACCTTATTCGAGAGAAATGGTAAGAAAGATGGTATATGAGTATGCATTTACAACGAACCCCTTATTAAATAAAGGGATATACGCAGTATGATTTACAGTAAATCAACCACACAGCATAAAAGTTAAGAATGGCTCTTTATGTGGTAGTAGAACAAAAAATGGACCCTTTATTGAAGGCACAAAGACACCTGATGCTGAAAAAAGGGGGTAAAAAAGAGGTTTGCTGGCTAATGCTGACCCCCATATGAACTGTTTGCGTTCTCATCTCATGAATTTCAAACTGGACATCTCAGACATGTTTCGCCAGTAGTGATGTTAATAAGTTCTCAGAAAAACCATTAAGTCTGAAAAGTCTCCATGCTCTTTCCCATGCAATTATAATGAAGCATGACTGGAGCTTTTAAGCTCCAAAAAGGATACAAAAGCATAAAAGTATCATGAAAGTGGTCTATATGAGTCGTATGCTACATTCTAAGTCTTCTGAGGACACACAACAGCTTTGAGAAACAGCCTTTTGTGTCCTTTCTGAAGTTCGAAAGCTCAGTCCCTGTTCATTGTATATGTATGGAAAAGAGGACGGAAAACAGTCAGTTCAAAATGTCACCTCTTGTGTTCTGCCGAAGCAAGTAAATCATATAGTTTTGGAACAACACTGGCTGAGTACAGAATTTTAACATTTGGGTGAAACTATTTCTTTAAGCCATGCATTTAGAGGGGCGTGGGGATATAATTATACTTTACTGTGTAAATGCCATTCATTTTACTTTATGTGCCCGTTGGATGTCTCACCTGTCATTTCGTACTTAAGAGTATGAGAGTGCATTGTAAACGGATGTATATTTTCCCACAGTGCCACTAATCTAATTTTTTGGTTTATTGGTCCATGAAACTGTAGGCTGAGAGAAGTGTGGTTGCTGAGAGAAGAAGAAAGAGTGATCTCTTTTAATCAAATTGGAGGTCTTGGCTGCTTACCCTTGCACACTAAAGGATATAGCCTTGGTTAATTGCTAATTAGTTAGCTTAATCTAACTGGACATTAATAAAATAATGGCTGACAGAGGTGTTGGAGTATATTTGTCATTTTCACAATAAATCATACTATTAATAATGTATTATGAGATGAAAAGTCCTATGAGATCTATATTTGAGATTAAGTGTGAAGAGCTATTATCAACACTGAAACCCAAGGTCGGTAACGATAACAAGAGCATAAAATATCTATTCATTAAAATAAGTTTTAATATAATTTAATTAATTTATTCTTGCTCCTTGTTATTTTGTCGTAAATTTCATTGTCAGCATCGTAATATTTCCCCAAGTAAATATATGAATAAATAAATAAAGAGCCCGGAGAAACATGTCATGTAAAGTATCAGTTTAAAAGTGCCACAACCGGCTCTAGGTCACTTTGCCTGTTGAATGCCTTAGCTGTCAGCAACAGGCTTCCAAGAGCCAATTAATGGACTAAACAAACTGACCTTAGGGCAGAGGAACAGAATACATAAACCTCTGCTGCCAACAGCCACTTTGTGCTCATGCTGTGATACAGGTGACAAGGTAACCTCTGATAAGGAAATGCTATTAATAATGCATCCGTGATGAGAGAAGCACAGAGCTACGTCTGTTTAATCTCCAACACAGATTTACGCATTTTCCACAGACCCTAGTAAACCTACAGTATTTTCTCTAACACCCCTTGCACTATTTATGTCATCCTGCTCAGCACAGCAAGCAGCTGCCAAACATAGCTGACTATTCCAAAGCTCCCCAGGGAGATTCTTCTGTTTCATTTTTTATCTTTTCCTTCTCTCCATTCCTTTCTTTTTCACATCAGGAGTGCTATTGAAATGTAAATGTGGTTGCCCTGTGCATAGTCTCTGCAATATGGAAGGGGGAAACTGCTTTTGACAGGTTTGTAGAAAATCAGCACATCATTTTATCCTCCTAAAACACACACTCATACACATTCCCGTCTAGCAAATGAATGCGATGGCCTACGATTTGAGTGGGAGTATGAACAGAGATTCTGTCTCAGGCTGAATGAGGACTCGGGTTACAAAGGTCTCACCATTGATATGAACGATGAATACACAGATGAATACTGAGTAAAATACAGTTATTTCAATTATTGACAAATGATAAGCCCATCTGACCTTTTTCACTGAGTACGACAATTGTCAGTGCTCCAACTTATATCTTACGTATGTAGTGTATCCTCAGGCTCTTTTATTCTCTTTCTGGCTCACTGTACAAAAGCACATAAAAACAACTTGTCCTCAAACCCTGACAAACTTGGCTCTATTTTGCACACTGCAGCCATAACCCGATTTCCTCACTCCAGTCACTTTTCCGGTTTATCAGGCAGTGAAGGAGACCTGCGCTGTGTTTCCACGCAGTCGCACAGATTACAGCTTTTGCTGTGCCGACACACCCTTCCAGTAGTCAAGGATGTCATGCAAGTCCTCCCCCTTGGCAAACTGGACCTTTTTGCGCAAGGCGTTTCCGGCCGTTACGTAACAGGACTCCTCGCGTGGACCCTTTCTATGTGGGCGGAAGCGCTCCCAGATGCGCAAGGTGCTCTCAGAGGAGTACTCTGGACTCGAGGAGTAGCCAGAGTAATTGTGGTGACGGGGAGAGAGCTGAGAGTAGGAAGCAGCGTCTCTCTTGGTGCGTGACAGAGGCTTGAGAAAAGAGACCCTTTGGGCTGGGGAGTCATGGGAGCCCTCATAGTAAAGGGCAGGGACTGAGTGACGATGCTCTGCACAGTGGTAGTCTGGGTGCACCTCCAGGTGCTGCTGAAGGACCATACCATCTACAGTACCACCATCAATGCTACAGCCACCACCTCCACCACTACCTACTAAAGGGAGCCTCTCGAGGGGCTCACCACAGCCCAGTGGGCTGCCCTTGTCTGGATACTGGCAGGGATCTGGACTGTGGGGTTCTGGAACATCTAGGCTGTACACACGACCTTTTCCACTGGAAGGGCGGCAGTGCCTCTTGGAAGAAGACATGATGACAGCTGCATCGGCACTCATCTGTCTTTGAATAGGCCTCACTGCAGAAGCAGGGGGAGGCGGACGGTACGGCGGTGACACAAAGCTGCCTCCTGTGATCCCAGGTCTCTCGGACAGAGGAGCTGTGAAGGGAAGAGGGGGTGGAGGAGGAATTTTGGGGGAAGGCAGGACTTGGCAAGTATCACTGACACTAGTAGAAATGGGAATCAGTCCTCTGGTCAGGGAGGAGGTAGAGGTTGGTGGGGGTGAGGTGGGACCACTTGCTGTGGTGGAAACGGTAGAGGTTCCAACAGAGTCCAGCTTGAGGGCATCAATGCAGTTGTTAATTATCTGGTTGACCTTGTCAACCTCCATCGCAATTGTTGAAATCTCGGACGCTGATCCACGACCATCATCATCAGAATCATCGCCCAGGTCACTTCCATCATCCCCCCTGAGGTCTTCCTCCCGAAGGCCATGTACCACAGCTCCATCCCTCCCTCTATCGTCTCCTCCTACAGAGGTCCTAATATCCATATAATTGCCCTTAGAGGCCATGGCCTCTGAGAAGGCAGTTGCCATCTTCTCTACTTGAGGGATGGAGGATAGACGTGAAGAACTAGTGTTGGCAGAACCATGGCCAAGCATGGCAGAGCTGGATGAGGAGGACATGGGTAGCTTGCCATGGTGATGCTGATGGTGGCTTTGCTCATGAAGTTTCTGGACAGCCGTGGGGTCATTTGCAACTGCTGCTGCCACCTCCGGTCCGTATCGCATTTCCAGAATGGTCTTCTTCACGCAAATGGATTTTTCTTTCTCTTCTTGTCGGCGACGTCTTCGCAAGCAGTAGTAGACAAACCCGAGAACAATGAGCATTCCAAAGAGGCAGCCAACAATGGTCATGATGTAGTGGGTGGTTGTGGAGGGTGGTGGCATCAAGTCATCTGGATTTGGAGCTCTGGTAGAAAAGGACAAACAAGTGTGGTTGTAGCGCTGTGAGTTGCGTATAGATGCCACGCAGAAGGTGTAGTTGGTGTTCGGTTTGAGCTTGTTAAGAGTGATCATTTCCTTTTTATTCTTTAAATTCATCACATCCGACACAAAGCTCTGATTGTACTGCACCAGGATGTACATCTTGCTGTATGGCTTTGGAATTTGTATCAGAAGGGATGCAGAAGAAAGAGACACATGTTGGAGTTTGATGCTGGGACTAAATGCATTGTCAGATGAGGAGGAAGTTGTGGGCTGATGGTACGGTCCAATGTGGTCAAACATGTCAGGATCCAAGCCTGAAGAATCAGGATCGGGTGGTAGAGATGTCATCCCTGGAATCAGCACCCCATCCCGGCACACAGAGGAAAGTATATAGCGAGCACTCCGTCCATGCCCAGCCACAGGACTCAGCAATGGATAGCCAAACAACTCCCTTGGGGTCTCGCACTGAAGTCGATCATAGGTGTGTGTGACATTGTTGAAGTCCTCTAACCAGGTGAGGAAGCTGTAGAGCTCACAGCCGCAGTGGAAAGGGTTTCCCGCAAGCTCACATCCCATGAGCCTGACCAAAACGGTGAAAGTAGATGGGTCTAGCCGGGCAAGCTTGTTCGATGACAAATCTAGGTTGCTAAGGCTGGGGCACTCCCAGAACGCATTAGTGGCGATGACTTCTATGAGATTGTGCTGCAAGAAAAGACACTGCATACGTCCCAGACCTCGCAACATGCCTTCAGTCAGGTTGGTTAACTTGTTATATCCAAGTTGCAGCACCTGTAGATTTGCTTGGCTTGCAAAAGCGCCGTCTTCTATGTACGAGATCTCATTCTTGGTGAGGTTGAGGTCGGTCAGATTGGTGAAGCGACTCAGTGAGGTGAAAAAAATAGCTTTGATCTTGTTCTCATTAAGTCGCAAGTCATGTACTGTGTTGTTGATGTGCTGTGGGATTGTCTCATATGGTGGCTGGTTCTGGCTGCAGATGGCCAACCACACATAACCTTTATCCCCCTCGATGAGCCAGCAGTCACCTCTGACCAATGCTGGCGGGCATAAGAGCATGAAAAAGGGAAGTAAGAGGAGGGTGGTACAGGAAGGAGTAAGGGCAGTCAATACACTCTTCATGATGGGAGTGGAGAGGAAGGGGGTGTTTTAAAACAAAGGGAAACAAGGTTGGATTCTAATGCAAGTTCACTATAGAGAGTACAAAAAATCTTTCACATATGCAAAAAATGGATTTCCTTTTGGGCTGTCAAAGCTGTTGGCTTGTCATGGTTTCTTGCAGAATCCCCATTTTTGCTCATATCCAGTATAGCCGAGTTAGTGGCTGATACATTTTTCACACCGATCTTGACTTGAGAGACAACTGCTGGAGTCCTCTCTGTTGAATCTGTCAAATAAAACAAAGAAAGTACATGAGCTTAATTTAACAAGAAAATATAACAAAAGATAATTTCAATATGATCTCACGGCAATTTGTACATTTTACAAGGCGGCTAATTCATACAAATTATTGCAATTTTTGCTAAATAGTACATATTTTACAAGTTTCCCAATTAGCCACCTTGTAGAATACGAACAAATTGGTTGTGAGATAGCATTGTCTCAAATACAAACACAAATATTTTTATTCAATATACAGTTGTGCTCAAAAGTCTACACACCCCTTGCAGAATATGCAAATATGTTAATAATTTTATCCAAATAAAAGGGATCATAAAAACTGCATGGTATTTTATACTTAGAACTGTCCTGAATTTGCTATATCACACAACAGATGTTTATATATACTGCAAAAGACAAAATAATAATCGAACTTATAAAAATTATCCTGTTCAAAAGTTTACATACCCTTGAATCTTATTACTGTATGTCATTTCCTGAATGATCCATGACTGTTTTCATGCTTTGTGATGGTTGTTTATGAGTCCTTTGTTTGTCCTGAGCAGTTCAACTGTCTGTTGTTCTTCAGAAAAATCCTCTAGTTCATGCACATTCTTCGATTTTTCAGCATCTTCTGCATATCTGAAACCCTTTTCAAAAGTGACTGTATGATTGTGAGATCCATCTTTTCACACTGAGCACAACTGAAGAACACCCCCAGCTCTTAATGCATTGTGTTGCCTTCTTAAGCATCAGTAAATGTTTTCACCTTTTGTACTAGTTATGTACGGGTCCCTAAATTGTCCTCAGTGTGAAAAGATGGATCTCAAAATCATACATTTACTTTTGGAAAGGGTTCAAATATACAGAAGATGCTGGAAAACCAAAGAATGTGCAGGAGCTAGAGGATTTTTCTGAAGGCAGTTTAACTGTTCAGGACAAACAAGGGACTCATGAACAACTATCACAAAACATAAAACAGTCATGGATCATTCAGGAACAGTATTAAGGTTCAAGAGTATGTATACTTTTGAATGGAGTCATTTTTATAAATTCAGTTATTAATTTGTCTTGTGGAGTATAAATAAACATCTGTTATGTAAAATAGCTTATTCAGGACAGTACTATATAAAAAAAATAACATACAATTTTCATGATCCCTATTATTTTGTTAAAATATTAACATTTTGCATATTCTGCAAGGTAAACTTCTGTAAACTTATGAGCACAGTAAATTGTGAATTCCAAAGAAATATATATAATATATATATAAATTATTCAACATATAGTAACATTTTTTGAATCTACAAGCTGTATTAAAAAATATAGCTCAAATTTAAAACACCTCAGTTGGTTATTTATCACTAAAAACAGAATATGCAGCCACTACAAACATATGAGTCATAAAGCATGACACAATAACACCCCTAATGGATTCTGCACAATAATGAAAGCCACTTCAATAACTCTTAAATATCTCAAGTCTTATCTATGCATGCCTTAAATTCGAACATTTAATAGGTCCATATTTCATTACAGCTAATGATGAGATGGCACAAGCGCTTGTACAAGCTGGCACAAGTGCATGAATTTGTATATGTGCTTGGCGGTTGATGTAAACTCCTGTATATAATCAGAAAAGCTCCCTATATAAAAGCAGGGAACCCCACTTCCATTTGGACCATTTCCCAACAAATCATTCATTAGCTGTAAGAACAAATAGTGCCCTACCCTTGGATTTCATTGTCTTAATCATTAGAACAGTAGTAAATGAGCCATGCGCTGGCTTTCAAGAATAGAGCTCATTTATCTCACCCTGCCACCTATCAGTCAGGTCTCCATATCGACAGCGCAAGGGGATCGTGATATGACAAACACCATTAATCAACCAGCCATGCAAGGTTTCCCATTTCTAAACAGCATTCCAGGCCTGCTGTATGGCAGACAGGAAATATGCATAGAAACGGGAGATTAAAATGCTTTTGCGCCATCCTCCTCTGAATGCAATGGAAAATGGAACACATTTGCACAGACTCTGATCTACTGCTCAATCCTGATGAGTTTTACAGTAGCTTTTGTTCTTATGTTTTAGCCTCGAGTACCATCGGCAAACACTCACAGTTACAAGAATATGTAATTTAATTCTAGGATTATAAATCATCTGGAAGCAATGTATGGTTTCTATGACACAATGATCTACAGTGGCCTCAAATATGAAATCTAGGTTGTAAAAAAGTTGCAGTCCTAGTAACCAAGCTATCGCCACTATGAAGGCCAAGGTTGTTCCAGCTTCTAAATCACCCTACATCGCTGTTTTACCTTTCTTTGTAAATAGTGTTTGACCTTCTTTGCTTCTTTGGGTCGGTACTTCTGCAGTGAAGTAGGATGATTTTGAGAAAATGAGATGGGAGTTTTCTAACATATCCTAACTGTATTAACCCAGATAACATAGAGTACCCATACGCATGGCAGAGCTAGACAAGATGAGCATTTGATGTTAAAAACTATATACAGTGCCTTGCAAAAGTATTCATACCCCTGGTTTTTGCTCTCATATATATTTTCAGCTGTTAGACTTTTTCTGAGAGGTGTGTGCCTTTCTAAATCATACTCATTCAAATGAATTTGCCACAGTTTAACTCCACTCGAAGTGTAGTAACATCTAGAAGCAATATAAATGCTCCTGAGCTAATTTCGAGTGTCCCAGAAAAGGGTGTGAATACTTATGCAACAGGATCTTTTCAGTTTTTTATTTTTAATAAATTCGCACAAATGTTAAAAGCCTATTTCTTGCTTTGACATTATGGAGTAGGGAGTGTAGATTGATGTGGGGGAAAAAGTAATTTAAAGTAGTTTAACATAAGGCAGCAACATAAAAAAATGTGAAAAAAATGAAGGGGTATGAATAATTTCACAAGGCACTGTAAATGTTTATTTTATTTTTTTTAGAAAATGACTAGATTTCGCTAGATAAGACCCTTATTCCTTATCTGGGATCATTTTGAGCGTTTTGAAGCTGCATACTCCTTTAAACCCTTCTTTGACACAGATAAAATTCTCACTTTTTCTACTGCTTCTCCTCATTGTATCTCTTTGTCTTTCGCACCCGCTGTGGTTCATCATGTCTCACTGTCGCTCAATTAATCGTACAAAAGCTTATTTTGCTAATTCAGAATGAAAATGTTTGCTCAATCTGCCCTGAGAGTAATTAGAGATCATCTGCTATTGTTTTTAGATCGCTACCGAATCCCACACTGCGAAATGAAACCAGAACAATGACAGTTTCAGTGAAACCTGCAATCACAAAACTATTAAAAGGCTAGGAGGCAACATTTGCAGTCGGATCATGCCCACATCTCGATGCCCTTATCGCACTTGTTCCTCTCGTTCTCGCTCTCACTTTCTTCCTCAGCCCACCAGAGATGTGATCTGGTTTGGTGCTCCACATAGTGAGGCCCAAAGGAAGCTTTAATTAGGGCTGGGACTAAGGCGAGGAGGTGCATCCCAATGAGAGAGCAGTCTGTATGTGTGAGAGCGAGACCAGCTAAAATAAATGAAGAATTATAACAATCTCAGCGGGATAGAAATCGCTTGTTTATTTTGCGACTCAATACCTTTACACCATGAGGTATTGATTGACTGCGCACAAAGTGTTTGCTCTCCCGCTTTCATTAATTTCGTACAGTCGTCAGAGCAACAGACAGATTGGCACCTGGTCTAAACTTGGAAAGTGCTCTCGTTAGGAGTGCCAATTACTAATTGGTGTCTCTCCAAGACTATTACCTAATTAGTTATGATGATATTCCTCTACATCTAAATGACATCTGTGTACACAGAGAGGCTCTAAATTTAAGTACAGCAGGTAAGCAAATTTTACATTGGCAGTGTTTAAGTATATTAAGTTTCTCTTTTCTCACCTTAATCCTTCCGTCTGCCAGCCTATTCTTTTAGTAAATCCTAACAGGGCCTGAGTGGGAGGTTTGCTACATGCAAGTGAAAGAAGGCTCATTTCAGACTGGTGTGTGGGACCATATGTGCCACCATTTCATGTGATATTGCGAGATATACCAACACACAAGAGCCTTTGATAATATATGTACTGCGTAGGTGCTAAACAACACACACCTTGCCGTGGTTTTGCTTTGAGTGGTGGAGAAAGCTAAATTTGTTTAAAATTTTAAAAAAAGTCCCCAGAGAACATCTATATAAACATGCATTACAAACTTGTATGCAGACAATCTGGCAGTCGCGCTACACATTTCAGATGTGCTTTAACTTTTCCCGAGTCTCAAGTGCAGATCTTATTTTTGTTTTAAAGAGCATGTATATGAAAAATATAGGGTGAGAAATGTGAAGAGGAGGAGAGAAGCAAAGAAAACAAGAGCGTATTTATAGATTTGGCAATGGTTTATGTTTCATGAGGTCTGTGGCATTGGTGGGAGAGTGTCTCTATATGACTTCTAAGGGTTGGAGAAGGGTTACGACACTGTAGCTCTGTTGGAGCCTCGTCCGCATTGCTGCTGACTAGAACAGCACTGAGACCAGCTGCTATACGGACAGCCCATCACCATGGTCTCATTGTCTCCACTGACAGGTAGCTGGGACAGTGTTGACACTGATGCAAGGGAGCAGGCCGGCCATGCTTTCCCATACCACAGTTTCGGAGGAACCGTCAGGCAGTGTGAGGTGATGTGAGCCGGTTTGAGGCAATGTGAGGTGGTGAGAAGTGATACGAGTAGATTTGAAGCAGTGTGAGGCGGTCTGAAGCAATGTTAGGTGATACAGAGCAGTTTTAAAGCAATGTCAGGTGGAGTAACCTTGATACAGTTTGAAGCAATGTGAGCCACGTGTATATTTATATACGCTTTACAAGTTTAATTTGGATAAGACTTAAATAATTATTTGCCCTGTAACAAAATGTCATGGAAATCTTCAGACAGAACGAAATGTTACCTGGCTGGTTCTTGTGGAAGAAAAAAACTAACCTAGATAATGCAATTGTAGTTCAGTTTCAGAGAGAATTTATGTATGTGACCCTGGACCACAAAACAGTCTAAAGTAGTATGGATATATTTGTAGCCATGGCCAAAAATACATTGTGTGGGTCAAAATTATTGATTTTTCTTTTATACCAAAAATCATTTGGATATTAAGTAAACATCAAGTTGTTTGATGTTTTGTAAATTTTCAAGCATAAATAAACTTAATTTTTGATTAGTAATATGCATAGCTAAGAAGTTAATTTAGACAACTTTAAAGGTGATTTTTCTTAATATTTAGATTTTTTTGCACCCTCAGATTCCAAATTTTCAAATAGTTGTATCTCAGCCAAGTATTTTTCCTATCATACATCAATGGAAAGCTTATTTATTCAGCTTTCAGATGATGTATAAATCTGGATTTCACGACTGGTTTTGTTGTCCAGGGTCGCACACATGTATAAATGTTAATTGGACTACAATTTGCTACAATTTGTCCACTTGTTCTGAAAGACAGAAGTGATGCACAAAAAACCCTGGTCAAACTATTTTAAATCGAAAAAATATTTCATCACACCTTTAAATGTCAAAATATATTTAAAAATTTGTCTTTGAAAAATATGAAAATCAAAAGGTTTAATGTAATTTTTTTTTTAAATAAAGATTTTATTCAGGATGCATTCAATTAATCAAACATGATTTATATTTCAAAGAAATGCTGTTATTTTGCAACTTTTTATTTATTGAATAATCCAGAAAAGACATAATTAAATAATAAAATAAATAAATTCATTTCAAGGATCATGTGACACTGAAGACTGGAGTAATGACTGCTGAAAAAATTATATTACATTTTAAAATATATTCAAATAGAAAACACTGGTGAATTTTATTCATGAATTTGAATCATTTCACAATATTATTGCTTTTACTGTGTTTTCAAATAAATGCAGCCTGCATGAGCATAAAATAGTTCTTTCAAATACATTTTTAAAAATGTAGATCCCCAATGTAAAAAATATAAACATTAAAATACAGTATGGGACAGTAGTGTGCAGTGATGTTCTGACATGAGCAAAGTCCTCACAGTTTTTTAAAGTGAAATGTAAATTCATGTCCCAGTCACATTTTCTTGGTTAAAGAAACATTACTTACACTACCAGAATAAAAATCTATACTGTATTTCTACATTAACAATTAATAGACTTTTCCATTTATTAAAACCAAGTATAAAATGTGTCAGTTTAGTGATTTTAAACATTTTACATTAAATAATAACTTAAGGCAGTAACATTTTAAACAATATATTTCATTTAAACAAGTATATATTATTTATAAACTGATGTTCAGCTGTTCTTTTTCAAAATAAACTTATTTTGGGATCATTAGTCATCAGAGCTTAGTAAACACTGGTCACAGACGCTGAAATGTACCTTTAATTTAAAAAAAATCACCACAGATCATGTTTTCAGGCAATTTGAAATTTGATTTTGACTTGACGAAGTGTTAACATATAAGTGTGTGTGAGTGGTTTACTTCCTTTCTTAAATTAGTCTTCCCATTAATGCCATTATATTGTAAATTCAGACTGATTCGCAAACGCGCACAAGCATAAGAGGCAGGATTAATCGCATGAACCACTCACAGCTGAACATAATCAGTCATGTCCAATCATATTGCATTCGAGACATTGCCTCCTCTCACATGACTTTCCCCATTCATTCTCAATTACCCCCTACCAAACTCACAGCACGCTTTAGGGGGTCTGTTAAAACTCAACAGGCTCAGGGGAGGCAAGAGACAAGTGGACTCCTGCTGGTGTCGCTGTTGGACAGTTTTACTATAGAAAAACAAGTGATCTATATGCTTTTTTTCTCAGCTACACAAAAATCTCAATAGCTCTATTATTACTCTATTAAACATTGTGAAACTAATAGGAGGTAGTTTAAAGCAATGCGAAGCAGTGTGGTTTGATGCAAGCCTTTTTGAAGCAACGCAAGCTGATGAGAAGCAGTTTGAAGCAAAGTATGAGGTATAGAGAAGTACTGTGAGGTGCTATGAAGCAATACGAGGCAACGTGAGGCAGAGTAACATGATGTGAGACAGTCTGAATCAATCACTGTGAGGCATGTAAGGTGATCTGAGACTGTGTGAGGTGGCTTGAGTCATCAGGTTTGTTTGCCTGCGGTGAGCTAGAGCTCAGCCAATACTGCTTAACATCTGCAGCAGGAGCCATGCCAAGCCTCTAACAAACCCACAGGGAGCATATGTTTGTGTACTGCACACCTGCTGCTGCTGCAGCCTCACACAACATCACTGTACTTATAGCGGGGCTTTAGAGATGTCTGTCTATACACAAGCACAGACTGTGTTTAGTCAGTGGGGATGATTAGTAGTCATTATGATATTGGCAACTGTATGGGAGAGTAACAGTGTGTGCGAAAAAGATAAGGTGTGCTGGAGAAGTCTTTGCTAGTGTGTTTGTGAGTGGGGTAAGATGTTTTTTGTAAATTATTTGTCAAAAATATTTTTAAAGTAAGAAACAAAAACGTCACTCTCTTGTGAATGTGCGTACAACAGTTAGCTGAAGCTAGTAAATATAGATGTTTTTCTTACACAAACGCACCAGAAGGCCTTTTTTAACCCTCTGAACCGTTTGGAGCACTTTTTATGATGGCTGGATGCACTTTTTTGGACTTCAAAATCTCAACAGCCATTCGCCAACATTATAAAGCCTAGACGTTTTTTAAATATAACTCTGATCGTATGAAATTTAAATTTTTGGGTGAACTATCCCTTTAAGTAAAAGTGGCGCAGTTTACCCACGCTCTCTTAATCTGAGAAAGACAAGTTCAGTAGGCTGACCGCCACCCTGTGACCACAAGTCTCTCAGTTAATGCTTGTACCTTCCCCAGAGACAAAGTGAAGGACAGATTGAGAAACAGCAAAGAAAGTGAGTCCGAGAGTGAGAAAAGCTCTGTAAGTGAGGTCCAGACTGCGTAAGTCAACTTCATCCTTCCCGTGGGGAGTGCGTTCTGTTCAAGACTCAAAGTGCTAACAGGCAACACTCTGATAAACACACACAACCCTTTTCCTCAGCTTTGTCAGTGGCACCTCTACTACTGGAAATGCTCTCACACACTAACATATACACACAAGGCCCCCCGCAGTAACATGGTGAGGCACAGTGCTGTTCTCCCCAGCAGGGAGGTCTACGCTCTCTTCTCTAATTAGAGCAGATTGATCCCTGTACATTGTGATTTTGTACGGTCCACTGCACCATGTTTATGTTTGGCCTCTAGGCTTTGGTGTGCGTATGTGTGTGTAATATATGTGTGATTGTGCAAGAATGAGTAGTTTCGTTTTGAAATCCTGGCCCACACGCAGTGGTTTGACTGCCTCAAGCAAGTGTTCATCTAATCGTGAAAGGTTTTACTGTTTAAGCTGCAGTTGAGGGCATTCTGTGCCTGATTCTTTAATTTGAACTCTGCTCAAAAGGAAGGGAAATTGTCGCTCTGCTAAATCTAGCATTTGGTGTTCCAGGGAGCTCAAATAGTACTGCATGGTGTTTGCCACATCAAGGTCAACCCTAAAGTATACAGTTGAGGTCAAAAGTTTACATACACCTTGCAGAATCTGCAAAATGTTCATTCTTTCGTACAAAATGCATTATTTTTTATTTAGTACTGACCTGAATGAGATATTTCACATAAAAGACATTTATATATAGCCCACAAGAGAAAATAATAGTTGAATTTATAAAAATGACCCCGTTCAAAAGTTTACATACACTTCTTAATACTGTGTTGTTACCTGAATGATCCACAGCTGTGTTTTTTTTAATGATCCATCTTTTCACACTGAGGACAACTGAGGGACTCGTATGCAACTATTACAGAAGATTCAAACACTCACTGATGCTTCAGAAGGAAAAACAATGCATTAAGAGCTAGGGGTGTAAACTTTTGAACAGAATGAGAATGTGTGCATTTTTCGTATTTTGCCTAAATATCTTTTTTTAATTTAGTACTGCCCTTCAGAAGCTACAGAAGATATTTAGATGCTCCACAGAAGACAAAACAAGTTCAATTTACCCTGATCAAATTCCAAAAGTTTTCAACACCTGGCTCTTAATGCATTGTGTTTCCTTCTGGAGCATCAGTGAGTGTTTGAACCTTCTGTAATAGTTGCATATGAGTCCCTCAGTTGTCCTCAGTGTGAAAAGATGGATCTCAAAATCATACAGTCGTTGGAAAGGGTTCAAAAACACAAAAATGCTGAAAAACCAAATATTTTTTCTGAAGAACAGTGGGCGGTTTAACTGTTCAGGACAAACAAGGCACTCATGAAAAACTATCACAAAACATATAACAAAACAAAACAAACAATCAAAAAACAGCTGTGGATCATTCAGGTAACAACACAGTACTTTGAACAGGGTCATTTTTATAAATTCAACTATTATTTTCACTTGTGGATTATATGTAAACATCTTTCATATGAAATATCTTAAACATGCATTTTGTATGATCCTTTTAAATTTGTAAAATAATTTACATTTTGCAGATTCTGCAATGTGCATGTAAACTTTTGACCTCAAATAAAAAATATGATGTTTTTGACTATAAAACTACTGATGAGTATTATTAAAATATACATTTATTAAATGTACTATTTTTTTAATTTATTGCAAAAAAATACAAATACAAGTATATAAGAAGTGCAGAGAGACACACTGCTAAGCTTGTTCATCTTGATTTGTTTGCCACAATCCTCTGATTTGTGAATGTTTCTTTTTCAGGATCTTCTTTCTTTTTCAGTGGGAATAATGCTGACTTATGGCTTCAACAGTATCATATAGATTAATGACCTTAGAGTTCACTGTGAGCCAATCTCATACTGAATCAATGTTTTTTTTCTTTTGGATTCTATTGTAGCTTAAAAAATGTTTTCGCATGTCTACATTTAGTTGCATCAGATTTTTTATTTCATTATTTAATTTACTTCTAATTTACTTTGCGCTCTGTGTGTTTTTTTTTCTATCAAAATGTCAAAACTGCACATCAGCAAAAATACATAAAAATCATTGACTGTCAAGTTTAGTTAGGCTAGATTTGATGGATTCTCTATGCACACTTTTCAAAGTCTGTACCAATACCTACCTGATCTCATGACGAAAACGAACTTGTGGGAACTTTTTCGCAAGATGCAAAATATGTACCAATAAGTACATATCACTGCAGTTTCCAACAGAAATAAACACTAGAGGCACTAAAACAGCGAGCAATTGTAATAGTTGTCATACACAGTAAAGATTACAGCTCTATATATTTCGATTTCCAGACATAACAATCTTCTTATGCTCAGTAGCTCAGCCAGCACAGAATTGGGCTTAGGAGGCAGAATCCTAGTGTACAAATCCCAAGAAAAAAAAGGGCTCACAATGAAAGAGCTGAAAGATGAGAGATTGAAAACAAGCTAAAACGGCATGATTGCGATTGCGTCATATTTGCTTTTGTTCATACTATCAGGTAGGTTTAGGTGTAGTGCAGATGGTATGTTACTTTAAAAACATCACGGAGCATTAGAGTTATAGCTCCACTCAACAGACATTTCAAGTCAGAACTGCGGTGACACCTACTGTACAAAACCAACGTCACATAAAACATACCATATGTATGTTCATCTGTTCCGGGGACGAAAAGAACACTCTTTTACCGCCACTTAGTGGACATTTCTGTTGGAAACTGCAGTGATATGTACTTATTGGTATGTATTTCGCATTTGTGGGAAAAGCTCCCACAGATACGTTTTCGTCGTGAGATCAGGTTGACCAATACACATAAACCAATAAACCATGCTATTTCTGTGGTCATGCCTTATCTCGCCTAGGGCACCAAGTGAGGCTGCTCTGCCACTGGTTTCCCCCTCAAAAAAAAAAAAAAATGCATGATGCCCCTGGCCGAAATGAAGTATCAGATTCTGCACTTGATCATCTGTGGCTGCAGTCAACATCCATGGCTAACCAAGCAGACCAATGCCTTACACACACACACACACACACACACACACACACACACACACACAAACACATACTCAAAAACAGTGCGCACAGGCAGCACTTATGCAGCTGAGCACTAAACCATGTCTATCTCCTTCAGCGAGGGGCTGTTCACGGGACAGCCGCCCGTTCTGTTGAGACAGCCCCTTCTGTGTAGAGGTTTGGCCTAGCAGGGGAATCCAGACGCCAGGGATCAGACCGGGGCAGCACTCACTGCCCCACGGGAGAGTAGCAAGTGAGCGAATGAGGCAAGGAAATGAGGTCTACATGTCCCATCATGCCGTGCTAAAGGACGGAGCTGTGTGACCCAATTCCCAGCGTCTCAGGTGCCCACAGAGAGAGACGAGGAATGTCCCAAATCCTGCATTTAACCACACCAGAGAGTATTTAGCATACATTCCTGCCCTTCACCTACACTTCATGACACATATGCCGTGTGCTCCTGCCCTGGAACTTCGCTGTCTAACACACAGCAAGTCACGCTTTACAGACTAACTCACGACTTTCAGCTCTTAAACTTTGCATTTCCTGTCTGCAGGGCAGTATTTAACTCTTTTCATGAAGTGACATAATTCAGAAACACTGTACTCATACTCAAGTAGTTTGGCTTACATAATTCATCCCACAGGGTGAGACTGACAGCAATTCTTTTACCTTTCAAAATTCACAAACCCTTTTCCAGCATCTACAACTGCTGAATAAAAGCACACATTAATGCCAGTTCCACTTAAAATCTCTGTCTTGAATGTCAGAGTCATGGCCTAGGGTCAGGTGCTAATGTGGGTGCTGCGGTTTAAGTTAAACACATTATTTGCCGATTTAACTGACCCTGTCATTTTTTGTCGTATGTATCAATAAAAGTGGCAAAAGACCTAAAATAAAATTCAGAAAGCAAGTCTTGATTAGCGTCTGTGGTGCCAATCAAATCAAAGAAGGCAGGATTTACTGTTAAGAGAATCCGAGAATAAATTCTAGCGATGGTGCTTCAGTTTTAATGGTGAAAGGTATATCATCTGTTATTTTCAAAAAAGGGGTTTGCACTTATAGTTTGGTCAGTTACCCGGATGCGCAGCCATATTGGAAATACTCGGATATAAACAACAGCATAAATTGCTGAGTTAATGTACTACTGAATACGTTGTTCTGCCAATTTATGTACGGAAAAAATGTGTGGAAGCTGCTAAATCATATAGAGAAGGACTTAGTAAGCAGGAAAGGGTGCAATATTTTGATTAGGTGGTAAAGATACATACAAGCAGTATTAATTAAGATATTAGCCTAATATTTCACCTATCTGACTGGAAATGATAAGAACAAAGACGAATTTTGTCAAGATTCTTGCCATGGAAATCCAGGTTCAGTTTGGCCAACCACAAACACCTTTTGTTCCTCAGGCAGTTTTTTGCACTCTTCTCCTTGATTTGTTATAACTTTTGGTAGTCTATAGTACTCCAATTGTTTTTCCGTGTCCGACCGATTAGTACAGCCCTAAAAAATACAATATTTGACCATTTTCAGCAGCAAAATTAGCGAGTTCTGATCGGTTCAGTTGCATTGTTACGCTCAGTGCTGCCAATATGGCCGATTGATAATGTGCTGTAAAAACACTCTATAAAAATGAAGGAAATTACTTAAAAATGGAAAGAAAGTGTATCACAGGGTGTTTATCAGGTAGGTCTAGGGGTAGGAAGGGCTTTATTGTTCAATATAAGGCGGCGTCCATTTAGTAATTTTAAGAAATATGATAATTTACACTTAATATGTTATTGCTGCATGCTGTTGTATAAGTACTACAATAATTAGGTGCAAATATCTGCCATTTTTTTGCACTAAGTATAAACAGCATCTACTATTTACACTTATTGCAAAGAAAATACTGCTATTTTTCCATAGTGTACATAGAATCTATCATTATTTGCACTTAGTGTAAATACATATAGCTAATAACATACTGCTATACTTTTTCACTTACTGTAAGTACAATTCATTTCAATTTGCACTTAGTGTAAATAGCATCTATCTTTATCGCTATATAATAGCCGCTGCCAAAAAAGGTCCCATCCAGTGTTTAAGACCTTGCTTAGCAGCAATGCAGTACATCAAAATACACTACCTGTGATATATTGGATTTACGATCCCCACCCACCTATTTTATTCCGCTTTCCTCTTGGGTTTATTGAAGAGGTTAATACATTTACTAACAACTGTAACTATTATAATCAAATAGTAGTGTAATTTTTTTATCGTAACAGGAATCTGTGTTTTCTGAGAATCGTCTGGCTCAGAAAACAGATTCCTGTTACAAATAATAAATTACACTATTATATTATATTATACTATTATATAATAGTAACGGTTAAATAGCATGCAGTGACAGCGACTGCTCTTTACACTGTCTTAAATATCAAAGTTCATATCTACTATTGTAATATGTTTACATTTTATATTATTTGTACTTTTTACATTCACTCACTGAATTGTAAGACAGACTCCAGTGCCCAGTCACTCAACTAGGTTGCCAAGGCAATATCGCCTATGCCATTATTTATGACAATAAAAGTAATATCAGTTATTTAACAATTTAACTTTGAGTACTTCTACTTACTTTTCTTGGGGGTTATTTTATCTTGTATTTTGTGCATGCTTCGTGTTTATTCACTCTTCTAAAAATAAGACAAACTGTTTTACAATTGCTGACATCTCACAGGGAGAACACCATCTTTAGTAGACTGACTCCAGGTTTTCATTGTTAATACTGATCTCTCTGCTGCGTCAAAGCATGCTCACTCCAGAAAATTCTTCCTGTTGATAACTAAAATAACAGATTATTTTGGCTGTATAATGCAGCTTTTTCTGTATGAAAAAAACAAACAAAACAAAACAAGCAGCACATGGAGGGACGGCTCATGCTGGCAAACTCATCTTCTCACTGACTCTAATTTTATGTTCCAGCTTTTCCTTTGTCAATGTTATGGCAACACTGCAGTGATATCTCTCAAAGCTCTGACTGAATACTCATAAATGAGAAGATGAATATAATGCTGAACAAATAAGAGTGAGAAAGACAGAGATTATTCCCTTGGCAGTGACTATGAGAAGTTATTCTTAATATAAGAAATGCAGCCGTCCACTTTATAAATTGTTTAAATAGCAATGAGCGGTGACAGATAATACATCAGCAATGAAAATATTTTAAGAAACATTTATTACAACTATCCATAAGTTTAGAAATGCCATTGAATGCAGTTTAATCAGTTTAATACTTCACTGAACACAACAGGAGAAGTTTAGGAGAACTTTTCCATACAATGAAAATGGCTGTCATTGAGAATTTTGTTAGCTCAGTTTTGCAGTGTGTTCTGCTGGATCTATCTACTGCCTTTGATACTGTGAATCATCAGTTTCTTCTGTCCACCCTCTCATCACTGGGAATCACAGAGATTCCACTTCACTGGTTTGAATCCTATCACACAGGTAGTTCTTTCAGGTAGACCTGGGGAGGGGAGGTGTCCAAAGCACATCAAGCGGTCACTGGGGTTCCTCAGGGATCAGTTCTTGGACCCCTCCTCTTCTCTATATTTACTACATCACTGGGACTCAAAATACAGGCACATGTTTTCTCCAACCACTGCTATGCTGATAACACGCAGCTTTATCTTTCATTTCAACCAGATGATCCAACGGTAGCTGCACGGATCTCAGACTGCCTGGCGGATATCTCGGCATAGATGAAAGAACATCACCTACAGCTCAACCTGGCAAAGACTGAGCTTCTTGTCTTCCCTGCTACTCCAACTCCACAGCATGATTTCACCATCCAGCTAGGTAAATCAACAAAAATCCTATCAAATTCAGTCAGTAATCGGTGATGACCAGCTTACTTTCATAGACCATATTGCAAAAACCACTCAATCATACAGGCTTGCATTGCACAACATCAGAAAGATCAGGCCCTTCCTAACGGAGCACACCTCACAACATCTTGTCCAGGCCCTTGTAATTTCTAGGCTGGACTTCATCATACACAATCAAACCTCTACAAATGATTCAGAATGCAGCAGCATGACTAGTCTTCAACGAGGTCTTCCAAAAGGGCCCACATCACACCACTCTTTATCTCCTTGCACTGGCTACCGGTTGTGGCTCGCGTCAAGTTCAAGACCTTGATGCTTCTGTATAGAACAGTGATGGGCTTAAGCACCCTTCTACTTCCAGTCTTATGAATCCTGAGATCTACAAGTGAGCGAGCGATTCCTTGTGGTACTATCACAGAGAGGTACAAAATCACTTTCCAGAACATTTTCGTTCACCGTTCCTGGCTGGTGGAATGATCTTCCCACCTCCATCCAGAATGCTGAATCCCTGACAATTTTCAAGCGACAGCTGAAAACTCATCTCTTTCATTACCATTTGACTGCATCCTAGTAAAAAATCCCTTGCTGTCTCTTTCCTTATTCTCCCATCTAGCTTGTTAATCTGAACAATGTCTGAAACTTTGTATTACGAGCACTGTTTGCATGATAAATCACTTGTGTTCCTCAATTGACCCTTTGCAAAAGCCCTCTTAGTTACTGTTTCAACCATGGAAAGACGTCAATACACACAATTTTCAAAGTTTAAGTCCCCCACAGTTAGTCTACTCTTCTGTCTGATTTGATTATCGGCCAAAACGGTGTATTCAGCATTATGATTGGTCAGATCACCTGTCTATCAAGCTGTTTGCAAAGGGTCAATTGTAAGAATAAATGAATAAATGTAAATTTGCACTAGTTAGACCATGTTGGTGACTTTTTGGCCAACTGAGCTTGTTGAATCTACATCGTGTAGTTGGTGAGAGCGATATCTCTGATCGGCTGTTCAACGTTAATAAACAAGTGCACAAGAAGAAAAGTGAAAGTGATGAAAGTGAGCAAATGACGAAGTTAAGAGCATTTCAGTACACATATTTCTGGATTGAAGAAGGTGATCAACATGAGTTATGTTCAAAATGGTAAGTGCTTCTTTGTTTACAGTTTGTACATCCACATTTGCTAGTATCAGTTTCTGGAATAGACAGTTATTTCCTCTAGCATTTATCTAGTGAAACGATCAGTTGTTTTCTAAACAAATGGACAATTTCTATACTTTTTAACCTCAAATGCTCGTCTTGTCTTGGCTCTGTGATGCACATGTGTAGTCTGTGTAGTCTGGGTCAATACAGTTAGGATATGTCAAAAAAACTCCCATCTAGTTTTCTTCTTCAACTTCAAAATCATCCTACAATGCTGTTTTACCCTTTTTTGTAAAGGGCGTTTGGTCTTCTTTGTATGTTCACTTTGTAAACACTGGGTCGGTACTTCTGCAGCGATCTAGGATGATTTTGAAGTTGGGGAAGAAAACGAGTTGAGAGTTTTGCGACATACCCTTACTGTATTGACCCGGATCACACAGACCAGGCATGTGCATCACAGAGAGGAGACAAGACGAGCATTTGAGGCTAAAAAGTATAAAAATAGTCAATTTGTTTAGAAAATAACCGATCGTTTTGGTAGATAAGACCCTTCTTTCTCGGCTAGGATCGTTTAGAGCCCTTTGAAGCTGTGTTTAAACTGCAGGGAGCACCATACATATCCATAATATGGAGAGAAATCCTGAAATGTTTTCCTCAAAAAACATAATTTCTTTACAACTGAAGAAAGTGGGGCGAGTACATTTTCTGTAAATTTTTGTTCTGGAAGTGAACTAATCTTTTAAGCTGGTCCTTAGTAATTAATAGCTGGTCTTAAGCTTATTTATAAGCTGGTTATGACCTGGTTTAAGCTGGTCATGTGCTGGTCCTTAGATGGTCATAAGCAACTCCTGCTCAGGACTAGCTCATAACCAGCTCAGGACCAGCCTAAACCAGCTAAGAACCAGCTCAAGCCAGCTGTAATGCTTCAAAACATAGCTAACCAGCATATGCTGTTTTTTTGTTCAAGCGATGTTATAGAAGAACCATTTTTGGTTCAACAAAGAACGATTCAGTCAAAGGTCCTTTGAAGAACTATCTCTTTTCTACCTTTTTATAATCTGAAGAACCTTCTTTCGCCACAAAGAACCTTTTGTGAAACAAAAAGGTTCTTCAGATGTTAAAGGTTCTTTATGGAACCATTTAGACAAAAAAGGATCTTCTATGGCATCGTGAAGCACCTTTTTTTTAAGAGTGTAGTCTTCACACTGTGTTCAAGTCTTCAATTCAGATGATATTTCTTAGTGGTTGTTAGTTTGGTTTGGCGTGTCACAGCCTTTACATTTGATGGTCGAGAGTAGCTTGGACACTGCTAAATTTCTCCTTTTGCTTCCACAGAGGAAAGCAAATCAAATGGCTTAGGAACAAGTCAATAATGACAGATTTCTCATATTTAGCTGAACTATCCCTTCTGTAGTTAGCAGAAAACCCATGTGTGAAGCTGACACTGCGAGACGAACAAAAAGTCTCTCAGGTCTACCGTTCAGCACAGCTTGAGCTGAAAGCAGCTGCCTATGCGCATACATACGTTCCCTAAGAGCGTACGTGGCATTTTCTCAAAAATCGGCTCGTGCTTTCTGAGGGTGTGTGCGCTGATATCTTTAACTGTGTGTACCTGCGTGGTCGTATTGGCTTGTCTTGTTAGCCGTGGAGGGGTATGACAGGGTTAGGACATGCAGCTGCCTTGCTGTCTGAGGCTCTGCAGCAGGAGAGGAGACTATATGTCACTGTCATAGAACAGGACAGCCTGGCTGCACTTCGTGCGGTGCTGCCAACCAAACATCCAACCTATCCATAAAATACAATCTAAATCATTATAAAACTCACATTAGAGACTCGTTATATGACTAAAAGATCATAGTGTGCATGTTATGATACTGCAATGCACCAGTGCACCATGGTAGCTAATGCTTCTTAAATAGTTCCACATTTACGGCAATACATGGATAATTACATACATCACATTGTCTTTAAGGGAGGCTTGTCTTGAAAGTGAATATCCTGTAATTAGAAGAATGTATGTAAAGATAAAAAAGTTCACATAAATGAGCACTTGCATTGAAAACAGAACCATGAATTAAACTCTAGAACGCAAATCACAGAGGCCTTGTTCCTTCTCTACAACTTATTTTTAATGTTCTCAGACGTCTTAGAGGTAGCACCATCTATTTCATGTAGTGGATAGTAATCATCACTTTTAACAAAATGCCACTTGCAACTTGGTACATATAACTTGCTAACAGTGTTGCTTCAGTAATATTCAGCTTCATTTCTTAATATTTATATTTAGTTGTATTATTTTTTTGATTTCAGTTTTTTCAATTTTACTGCTTAAACTTATGCATTTTTTTCATTTTTATTTTAATTATAGAACATTATTTTAGTTTAATAAACAATAACAACAACATTTTGCATAAAAATCATTATAAATGTGTTCTCAGAGTTCAAATGATGTTATTTGAAGTGAGGAGATCGTTTACAGAGTGAGAAGTACTAAAAAGGCACCGATGATAAGGATTTCTGTGTGGCTTTAGCCATTTGGGTCAGATTGGTTCCTAAAAGAGCCCAAAGGCTCATAGCTGATTAAATTCACAGAAAAGTGCTGTGAAAATCTATTATTTTAATAACAGCTCTCTCCTGGTGCACGGCTACGCCTGCTCAAAGTGGACTGAGTCCCTGCAGGAAGGCCCATTTCGACAGACAGGTTAAAACGCAATATCTTTTTAAAAGTCATATAATGTTCTAGAGAATTAAATGGAAAGAAGCTGAGAAGTTGCAAGAGCGAGAGATTCCATTATCATTCTTTACGATTATTATTGTTCTTTCTCGCCTTTTTCATTATTTACTGTTCTTCACTCTCTTCAATCTATTGTCTGCAGCTAATCTGTTTCAGCTTCGGCAATACAAATTGAATTGTGGGCGAGAGAGAGAGAGAAAGAGTGAGAGAGGCAGTTTGAATGATAGAAGAAAGAGGATAGAACCCCTCCCATCATCCTTTGCCTCACTAATTGATTACTGACCAAGAATGCTAATGAGGAATGAAGGGGTGAGTCACTGCTCTCGTCTACTGAAGCACACAAATATGAGATAACACGCACACTCACTAATACACTCACACGCTGCGATTGCTGACAGGTTCCCCCTACACTGCTGAAATATTGGGAAAGCTATGAGGAAGTACAGTCATTTGGCACGATTCGAGTCATTTCGGTAGCTTGTAGTCAATATACTGCAGTTCGGCCAAATATATATGTGATTTGTCACGGGTGTGTGCAGGACGAGACGAGACGATAGACGAGATAAACAATCAACAATATATTTAATAGAATTCTCCAAGATGAACAAGGCTGGAACAGGCAGGAACACAAAGGGCTTTCACACACACATCAAAATAACGTTAAGGACCGACAATACACTGAACTCAAAGACAGACTTATAAAGGGTAACTCATGATTAAACACAGGTGACGGTGATTACACAAACGAGGACTAAACCAAATGATCACAAAATGACAGGGGGAAGACAAATGGGAAAAACCAATGACAAAACTGTGACAGATTTGCCATTTCAGTAATATTATATACACTACTGTTCAAAAGTTTGGGTTGGTAAGATTTTTGAAAGTCGTCATCAAGCCTACATTTGCATCAAAAACATCATAAAAACTGTAATATTGTAAGATGTTATTACAATTTAAAATAACGGTGTTCCTTTTTAATATATTTAACATTGCGATTTAATCCTATGATGGCAAAGCTGAATTTTTAGCAGCCATTACTGCGTTAATTTAGTGACACATGATGAAATTTATCTAATATGCTCATTTACTGCTCAAGAAACTGCCTAATTTATTTCTTTTTGAAATTGTGATACATTTTTCCCTAAGATTCGTTGATGAATGGAATGTTCAAAAGAATAGCATTTAAATGAAAATTATTATTTTTTTGCAACAATATAAAAGTCTACGTTGTCACTTTTGATAAATGTAATTTCTGTGCAGAACAGAAGTATTAATTTCTCCAAAAAAATAAAAATTACTGACCCCAATCCTATGTGCGGTAGTGTGTAATATATATATATATATATATACATATATATAATTACACACTACTGTTCAAAAGTTTAGGATTGACAACATCTATAAAACATAAGATACATATGATTATGAATACACACTTCTATATCATACTTTTACATTATACATTAGCAAAAGAGTACACTAAAACTGCTAGATGTGGTTTCATTATTTAACCTTCTAAAAACATATTTTCAGACCATGCCTGACAGTTATCACATTTATATTTTGTTCTCAAAACTATTTGCCTGTAACAAGCAACAACAGTGTCTCAGCGACACATATGGATCAACATTCAACTTGGTGTTATTTGGTATCTCTGGAAGAATTTTGTTGATATTTTAGTAAACAAATTTGCCTAAATGTATTATTATAACTTACTGATTAAATTTGACTCAAAAGATGATGCAAACCTTTAGAGAAATTGGCTTTATAAGGTAAAAAGGACAATAAAAGGTAAAAATCCATTTAAAGGGGTCATCGGATGCCCATTTTCCACAAGTTCATCTGTTTCATTAGGGTCTTAATGAAAATTCTATATTATACTTAGGTTAAAAATTCTCAATAGTAGTGTAAAAAAAAACACCCTTTTACCTTGTCAAAATCAGCTCTGCAAAAATTCAACTAATTTTATTGCATGGTACCTTTAAATGCAAATGAGTTCTGCTCGCCCTGCCCCTCTCTGCTGTGGGATTACAAGCTGTAATGTTTACTTTAGCCGCGTTTATCGGCGAAACTTGCCAACAAGCACATTATTAAGAAAGGCCATTTGCAATGATGCATAAAAAAACCCTTAAACTCACTTCTGCTGTGGGTGAAGCTGCATCAGGAATGGTTCACACGAACATAGATGCATATGTAGATCGGGATCAGTGCTTTCCTTTTAAAAACTAAAGTAAGGTTATCCTCTGCCTCTTCAGCGGCTCAGATGTCAGGAGTAAATGAAGACTGCTATGTTCATTATTACATCCGACAACAGAACACCTCAATCGCTCAATTAGAGTCTTCCCCTGCACCTGAGTCACACAATGGTGATTGTATTTGGACTGTTTCAGCTCAGTGAGGGCGGGTCTAAGGTAAGGCGTTCATGTCAATCAACTGTGTGACGTCACATTTTTCACGATTTTAAAATGGGGATATTACTTTTAAAGGTTAAAAAAATACCACTGGGTGTATTTTTATTATTGTAGGTTGGTTGTGTACACATACTACCAACACACATTAATGTTCAAACAACACGTAAAAGTTGGTTTTGCATCCGATGACCCCTTTAAACCTCACACAATTATTTGCAACTGTCACTTTGTCACGTCAGGTGTATACAGCCTCAAGCTGTTGGTTTATTTTTTTTTCTTTGGCTTGTAGTTTGAGGCCGCTAACTTAAAAATTTGTGTGAGTAAAAAAGTTAATTTCAATCCCTGAATAGAAAAGAATAGAAAAGAATAGAATAGAATATGTGAGCCTGGACCACAAATCCAGTAATAAGGGTCAATTTTTTTTAAATTGATATTTATACATCATCTCAAAGCTGAATAAATAAGCATTGGTGCATTGTTGGGATAGGACAATAGTTGGCTGAGATACTACTATTTGAAAATCTGGAATCTGAGGGTGTAAAAAAAAAAATCTAAATATTGAGAAAATCATTTTACTAATTACTAATCAGAAATTAGGTTTTGATATATTTACAGTAGGAAATTTACAAAATATCTTCATGGAACATGATCTTCTTAATATCCTAATAATTTTTGGCATAAATAAAAATCATAATTTTGACCCACACAATGTATTAATATAATATAATATAATATAATATAATATAATATAATATAATATAATATAATATAATATAATATAATATAATATAATATAATATAATATAATATAATATAATATAATATAATATAATAATATCTGGTAACCAATGACAAATGACAGTTGTATACTGTAATGAATATCAAAACTATCAAAATATTCAGCAGAAATAAAGCATTGTCACTTTTTTTGTATATCTCTGGAACATAATTTGGTTGTGAAAGGATGAGAATGTTTCCTCTCTCTATCTGTTTATAACACCCCCTTCATTTCTTTCTCTGTGCATCGGCATCGACATCTTAAGAACCCCCTTCCTATTCTTCCCATGTCTTCATCCATTTCCCCTCTTCCATTCTTTCGCTCCTCTCTTCCCCTGGAGGCGCACGGCATACTCTGATAATGATGGCTCTTATTAATTCTCTTTTCCGCGGTGTATCAGAAAGGCACTGTTCCAGAGGGAGAGCTGAGATGTGCTTTGACTTTGATAGATCGTCGGCTATTAGTGGGTGGGTCCCAGCATGCTATCCGCCTTCATGACACACAAACACATACACACACACACACACCTGCCACGGCGGACCAAGCCAACGGCACACAAGCACAGTGGGGGAATACCTCACTAATCTGTCTGCCACGCATCCCAATCCAACTGAGCTAATGCTGCCCACTCCTCACTCCAGTGAATATTTGTGCGGTGTGCGTAGCCTGATAGCAGAGCCACAATGACTAATGGCGTATTGAAAATGTATGATGACATTCATTGATGGGAGAGAGCGTGACATAACAGAAACCAAACACTCGCTTACCTTTGCCAAGTGAGCAATGATGTTTTGACTGATTTATTTGCTTATTTCGGATCTTCAGATTCAATATCTTTGAGATTATATGCAGGCAGCTGGCCATTATTGCAAAATAACCCCCAACGGGGTGATCGGGTTGACGTGAAGCTTATTACTTTCCAAATAAATGGACATGGGTCGAAATGATTATTTTGTTATGTATTACATTTTATCAGGAGAAGAAATAAATCACAGGGTGACACGAGAGACAAGAGAAACATGAAACAAGCGCAGTTATGCGGGAAATCGTTTACTCTGGACGGCGCTCAATTATACAGTCATTATGTAAGAGATAATGAACAGTCAGCCATTACTGATGCGGAGTACTCACCAAATAAATATTAAATATAAATTATTTCATAATCTTACCTTTATATGATTTTAAAACCTGTAAAAACAAAAATATAGTACAACACCAGAGCTAGATAGCTGATTACATGTAATCTGGATTACGTAATCATATTCCAAAAAATAAGTACTAATTAGATTAAATTACATTTTAAAATACTCATAATCAGACTACAGTTACTTTATGGATTACATATTATTTACACAAATGCAATAAATTATTCATAATTTATTGATTCTCCTTAATTCATCTTTTAAATTTTCCTTTCTAAAATAGTCTACTGCTTATACACTTTTTCAGATTTGTGGACATTCACAAAAAAAAAAAAAAAACAGTCAATAGACAAGTGGACACAGCATTTGACCACTGGATTTACAAATATCTTTTTAGTTTAAAGTAACATTTTTCAGCATTTCAACATTTGAATTAACTACTTATGAACACATTAATTTTTCTTTGATTATCACTCAGTGGGTTATTTAACCATGTATTTGTCTTTGGAAGGCTTTTGTCTTTCAAACACATTAAAATCACCAAATTCACATTGTTTCTTATTTAAATGTAATGCAGGGATTCCCAAACTTTATTGTCAGCTGAACCTCTTACAGGTAATATATTTATTTGAAGTACTCCTGAGATTTTAAAATAATTGAGTATCCTTAAATATCTCCTCTGCACATTGTTCACTTTATCTGACATGCAGATAAACAAATAATATATATATACAGTACAGACCAAAAGTTTGGACACACCTTCTCATTCAAATGTATGAGAAGGTGTGTTCAAACTTTTGGTCTGTACTGTATATTTTTCTGTGTATTAAAGTTTTTACTCTACATTTGTGAAGTTTTCAGTGGGTTAGTGATATTTTTTTAAATATATATAAATTAATAAATAATCTTTTTTAAATGGGTTTTTATACAAAAACTGCTTTTTTATGTAAAAATCACTTTATAAATGACCCACATTTCTAACTTTAATTCATGGGGATAACATGGATAATTTCACATGGTTTAGTGTAAGATTTTTGCCCATCTTTGGGAAGATGGAAGTAAAAAAAAAAAAAAAAACTACAAATACTACTACCACTATTTGCTATTTGACCACCTGAAAGATATTTTTCACAAGTTTTTTCAGTTGAATTCATATCACAGACCAAAAGTTTGGACATGAATGAGAAGGTGTGTCCAAACTTTTGGTCTGTACTATACATATATATATATATAGTGAGTGTTTTATTTTGATTGATGTTATTTAATTTTTTTAATTTAATTAATGATTTGCTTTTCATTTAAATCATCAAACCCCCTTAGCAATTCCTTTATGAACCCCAGTTTGTTGTCAGCAAGAATGAATGTAATATACAGTGTCTTGCAAAAGTATTCATACACTTTCACCAATTGCCAATTGCAGATATGCAAAACTTTTACATCATAGCCAAAAAGATTTGAAGCTGAAAAGGTGCTTCAACTAAGTACTGAGTTAAGGGTATGAATACTTATGCAATGTATTTCAGTTTTTTGTTTCTAATAAATTTGCTAATAAAGTTGTTACAATCCTGCTTTATGCTTTGTCATTAGGGTATATCGAGTGTAGATTGATGTGGACAAGTAATGTTTAATAAGTACTAAAAGCAGATTAATATAAGGCTGTAACCTTACAAAACATGTAAAAAATACTTTCGCAAGGTACTGTATTTTCTTTTTCTTTGAGTTAGATCAAAAGTAATCTAAAAGTAGTCTGATCACATTACCTAAAATGTGTAACTTAATGGATTACGTTACTAACTACAGTTTTTGTCAGGTAATTTGGAATCAGTAACGAACAACAATTGGTAAGTAATCTACCCAGTTCTGTCCACCACAATATACAAAACAATCTGCCTAGCAACAAGATGAGCACTGCAGCATTATTACAGTAACATTAAAACTGAAGTTCATATCCAGTTCATTTGAAGAGAGTGCAAGTCCAATATAATACCACCACAGACTTCAAAGTGTGCAATAAAATAAATTAAAACAATTTAGGTGGATTATTACACAGCTTTCTGAAATAATTGATGCTGATTGGTCAACCAAATTAGTCAGCGTTTATTATAGTGACTGTACATTTATCCTACAATGGTATGGGTCAGTAAGTGGTCAGTTTTTGAAAGAAATACATGTTACTTCAAAAGGACAACTGTTTTCAAGATTGTTAATCATAAGAAATGTTACGTGAACAGCTAATCAGCAAATTATAATGACTGCTGAAGAATCAATTGACTTGTGAGCAATGGTTGTTGAAAATTCACATTTCTATCACAGGAATAAATTACTTTTTAAAATATAATAAAATAGAAAATAGTTTTTTTTTTTTTTAAATTGCAACAATATTTCACAATATTTGCTGCATAAACATAGGAGACCTCTTAGTAAAACAGCTAAAAAATATCTTACCAACCTCAAACTTTTGAACATTAATGTACTTGACCACAGAATACTGTGACTTACCAATCTGAATAAATATTTTAGAAAGCCATGTATTTTTTATTTGACCGTAAAACAAATGGAAATGTTGAAATAAACATTTCATAAATGTGTCTAAAGCCCTCTAAGGAATGAGAGGAGTATCTCTCAGACAAACTTATGGGATCAGGTGCATTGTGGGCCATCTGGGTGCAGAAGCACTGCCATGAGGGCAGATTGGCCTCTGAACAGAATGAGAGAGAACGAAAGAGGGTGATTAAAACAGACAGACAGAGTGAGTGAGAAGGAGGAAAAGAATGATTAAAAGAGATAGAGAGGTTGAGATTTGTAGTCAACGTGTGTGGGTGAGGGATGAGAAGTCTGTAAGCAGTGTTTTCTGTCTGACTGGAGATGACAGACAGGGAAATGCTCTTCACTACCCTGAGGCCACAGTCACCAATCAGAGCGACACAGCCGAGGTCAAAGGTACTGCCAGCTTTACTGGATCAAAGCAAGGTGGAAAACTTGAACACTGTTACAGGAGAGAAAATGACGGTGACATCCTTCAGTAAAAGACAGCAATAAACACGACTACGGTTTGTGATAGACTTAGAAAAGGCCTAAAACACACTTTGTCAGCAACATATGCGTGAGTTTTCTAATTCAGTTGGTTTGCTTGGTAGCTCATGCGATATAACTCCGGTACAAACCCAGTGAATCTACAGTTTATTAAAAGCTCAAATCTGCATATGTAAGTTAACCTTGTGTCTTTGGCAACCCAGGACGTTATTTACTACCCTCTCCCTCTTTCCTTTTTTTCACATCAGCTTTCTTAGTATTCGTCAATCTGTTTTTTATGAACAATAAAACAAGGAAAAAATGTGTGTGTGTGTGTGTGTGTGTGTATATATATATATATATATATATATATATATATATATATACACACACACACACAGTGTCATGTCCAAAATTATTCATACCCTTTGCAAACTGTCACAGTCTATGGGAAAATCCAAAGTTCTATACCATTCCAAATAGTCCAATCTGTTCTAAAGCAATCTAATTACCCTGATTCATTGGGAGCAGCTGTTTTTATCAACTCAACAGGTGAAAAACAGAAGCTCTCTGCTGTTGGTTTGTGGACAGTCATGGCTAAGACAAAGGAGCTCACTGAGGACCTGCAGCTGCGCATTGTGGCTGCTCACTTGTGGCTGCTCACGAGTCAGGAAAGGGCTATAAGACCATATCCAAATCTCAAAGGACGTGGTCGGAAGCCAAAAGTGACACCTATGCTGGCCAGGAGGATAGTGACAGAGGTAAAAAAAGAACCAAGGCCATCTTGATGTATCTGGGCTCTGCTGGTGGCAACATCTCAAGGCAGACAGTCCAACAGACACTGCACATCGCTGGGTTCCACTGACGCAGACCAAGGAGGACACCACTTCTCCAGATAAGGCACACAAAGGCCCGCTTGGCCTTTTCAAATGCTCATCTGGACAAAGAAGAAGACTTCTGGTCTTCTGTTTTATGGTCAGATGAAACAAAAATTTAATTGTTTGGCCACAATGATGTAGCCTTCATTTGCCGTAAAAAAAGGAGAAGCCTTCAACCCTAAGAACACCATCCCCACTGTCAAACATGGTGGTGGGAACCTAATGTTTTGGGGGTGTTTTTGAGCTGGTGGACCATGGAACCCTAATCACAGTAAACGGTACCATGACAAAGGAGCAATACATCAAAATTCTCAACAACAACATCAGGCAGTCTGCAGAGAAACTTGGCCTTGGGCACCAGTGGACATTTCAGCACGACATTGAGCCAAAACACACAACAAAAGTGGTGAAGAAATGGTTAGCAGACAAAAACATTAATGTTTTGCAGTGGCCCAGCCAGAGTCCTGACTTAAATCTAATTGAGAATCTGTGGAGGGAGCTAAAGATCAGGGTGATGGCAAGGATAACCTCCAACCTGAAAGAGTTGGAGCTCATCACTAAAGATGAATGGGCAAAAATACCAGTGGAAACATGCAAAAAGCTGCTCAGTAATTATAGGAAGTGTTTGATTGCTGTAATAGCCAATAAAGGCTTTTCTATTGATTACTGAGAAGGGTATGAATATTTTTGTATATGTCACTTTTTGTTCTAATGTAAATGAAAGATGAGTAATATTTTTTTCCACAATGATGCCTCTTGTACATCATCTTATTATATTCTGGGAGAAGCCTGTGTCATTTCCAGTCATGCGAATATGGTTGAGATTTTAGCATTTTGCTTAAAACAAGACTAAATATTTTACAATCTTCTGCTTATCTAGTAAATGCATCTTAATTTAAGAATTTTTAGATATTCTGAGTAAAAACAAGTCAAAAATACTAAGTAAGATAAGCCTTTTTTGTACTAAAACAGCAATAAGCGCCTGTACCAATGTAATAAAAACCTGCCACGGTCACATATTGAACGTGTGTTTTAGCGCCAGTCTCTGGACATTTCACTTTGAAACTTCAGCGAAATGTGCAGTAAGGTACATAATTACGGTGTTGAAAAAAAAATACGTATACGTATAGTACATATTTTCATGAGCCTGGGTTGCTTAATACTGTACTTCTGTTTAACACTCATTCAGTTTTTCACAAAAAATAAACAAAAATTTTTCGAATAATGTAATAATGTTTGAAATCAAACATAATTGGCAGACCCCCTGCAGTACAGCTACGAATCCCCTTTGGTTGTGGACCCGTTTAAAAGACTTTAAGTAAACTGCTTTCAATATTCAGAAACTTCTTTTTAGCAGAGAAAGCTTCACATTTGATAGTACAGTTCTTCTAAACAGAGAACAGAGAAACATTGCAAATGCGTTTGTAGCATATATCTGAGGCGAGAGCCCAGTGAGCTGAACTTGAGCTTGATTCAGAGTGCAGGAAAACAGCTTGCCGTGTGTTTCTGCTCTGCAGTCTCATATCATTGAATTGTTTTGGCTCTTTTATTCAGGGGCGATGGTAGAAAACCTGCTAATAAACTAGGACACTGACTGTCTTCAGGCATAGAGGAGAAAACGAAGAAAAGAGAACACAGAGAGAGATAGAGGGGGGGAAGAAGAAAGGGAGACAGAACACAGAAACCAAACATGACAATGTAATGGAACTTAAAGTGAACTACATACAGTTTATCAAAAAACAGCTTTAATAAGACACCAAAGTAAGGACTCAAACTGTTTCCTTCATTTCTATTGACTAAATGTCCGTGCTTATGCTCCTACACAGATTTTTAATTAACCACGATCATCTATAGTCATTCCCACATCCAACTGCTGTCCTTATTATGAAATGTGAGCAAAACAACAAATAACTTATTCTCCATTGTTGTAATTCGCATGGCTTTGGCAGAAAACAAAAGCTGTTTACTAAAGTCACTAAAAGCCAAAGCAGATGGTTCAAGAGTCTTTAATGTCAAACTGTCCCTTGTGCACTTGTAGTGTACTTCACACTTTAAACTATTAAACTTTTAAAACTGTACTTGCAGGTGATATCATATTAATAAAAAAGGCCACTTAAGTATTCTTGAGGTGAATACACTTTCATGACTGTTTCTTAACACACTTTCAAAAAGTGTTCAAATCATTTTAAAAGCACATTTTTAGCAACTCTTTTATACTTTAAAAAAGTATACTCGTTTTAATGTGTTGACTACTCAAGTATCTAAAGAACTTAATTTGAATCTAAAAGTTTTAACTGCAGTGTTTTTTGGCTCATGTGTCGTGGTACTCTCATGAACATGTGTTGAAGACTGACACGGAAGAGAAGGAATCATTGAACTAGGTAGTTATTTTTGTGTTCTTTGCACACAAAACATATTCTCGTAGCTTCATAAAATTACAGTTGAACCACTGATGTCACATTTTACTATTTTAACAATGTCCATCCTATACCTTTCTGAGCCTTGAAAGTGTCAGTTGTGTTGCTGTCAATATACAGATCAGAAAGCTCTCGGATTTAATTAAAAATATCTTAATTTGTGTTCTGAAGATGAACAAAGGTCTTACAGGTTTGAAACAACATGAGGGTGAGTAATGAATGACAGAATTTATTTTTGGGTGAACTATCTCTTTATGTGGATCAAAAAAAGTACACTTAAGTTCAACTACTTGCTTTTTAAATACATGTAAACAATAATACATTTTTATTCAGTTGCTAATGACATGTCCGAAAACATTACATTCATTTCATAATTAGATATGTTCTTAAATATTAATTTCTGTTTGCTTTTTTTAACAAGAGGTATGATAGCGCATTACTGTTCATGATTGACAGCATTAACAGGGCGTTATACATTAACGTTAGTGTCACGTTTGGGTGAATTCCTCATTGACATGTGAAAATAAAATGGTACCGACAGACCCAAGCAAGCCTTTGCGCTAATGATGGCAAGTTGTCTGAATGTTTGGAGTCTGGCTAGGCAGGAAGAGGCAAGCATGATACAAACATGAAGTGAGAGCACACTAACAAGACATTTATACTGCAAATGATATAAACATGCTAGTATAAACATTTTATCTGAACATATCCTCTCTCAAACACACACAAACATGTTGCTATGCTCTTATTAGTGCTTTATTAGTCTTTTAAGGCACATTTTAAGACCTAAAGGTAGATGAGAGATAGATACAGTGAGAGAACCACCCCAATAAAAGGCAAAATCTACCATTTTTGCTTGTCTTATATATATACAATTTTATTTTCTGATATTGTGTAGGAGTGTGAACAAAAATGCCTGACACTGTCAAAACTTCATTTGGCATTAAAGGGGTCATCGGATGCAAAACTCACTTTTCCATGTTGTTTGAACATAAGTGTGTGTTGGCAGTTTGTGTACACAACCACCCTACAATGATAAAAATCCACCCAGTGGTATTTTTTAATATTTAAAAGTAATATCCCCTTTACCAAATCAAGTCATTCTCAGCTTCTTGTCGGTGTGACGAAACACAGACAGAGGCCGCTCCCACGATAGTTGATTGACATGAGCGCCTTACCTTAGACCCGCCCTCACCGAGCTGAAACAGTCCGACTCCAATCGCTATTGTGTCGACTCAGGCGCAGAGGAAGACAAGAATGTCTCCGATTGAGCGATTGAGGTATTCTAGATGTAATAATGAACATAGCAGTCATCATTTACTTCCGACATCTGAGCCACTGAAGACGCAGAGGATTAACGTCACTTTCATTTTTAAAGGGAATGCGCCAATCGTACGTGCAAATCATTCGTGATGCAGCTTTATTTACAGCAGAAGTTAGTATAAGGGTTTTTCAGCAAGTTTCGCTGCTAAATGCGGCTAAAATAAATATTACGGCTCGTCAACCTACGGCAGAGAGGGGCGGGGCGAGCAGGGCTCATTAGCATGCAAGAAACATGCAACAGAATGGCTCGCTTTAAAAAGCGCTGTTTTTGACAAGGTTAAAAGTGTGTGTTTTTTACACTACCACTGAGAAATTTTAACCAAAGTATGTTATAGACTTCTCATTAAGACCCTAAAGAATCATATCAACTTGTGGTAAATGGGCATCCGATGACCCCTTTAAAACTCTTCACAAAGGCAGTTAATCGTAACAACAAAAGTGGTCCAGACGGCAAAAACTGTACAGTGTGCAAACAGTTTGAATTTCAGTCTCTCATGTAAGTAGGCCAGAGAAGAATGTGTCAGGAAGAGGACAGGAAAGGAGGACAGTGTAAAAAGGGAAGATAGAAAGGAAAAGATGGGAGGATGTAAGAGTAGGAAGAGCTATAAGAAGAAAAGAGAGCAGATGAGCGATGAGTAACACGACTGATCGGCACAAGCGATGATAACAGGCTCTTATCGGGATGTTGGCATTGTGCGCACACAGTCATGGGCTGAATTACAGAAAAAACATGCTTAGGCTGCCATGACTGGCCTAGAAAATTGAGTATTCATCCTCTGAGGTCATTTTTGATGATTACTGTAAAGCAAACAGCAGTTTTTCCACTGTCCTGATTTGGCCTGATGAGAGCTATTAGTATTAGATGACCACAATTACACACACACACACACAAACACCTCTGGACAAACTCAGAAACATGTGCCTCCCGTTAACGTGCCTAAACACTGAAAGCGTGCAAAATGGACATTTATCACAAAACATAAAGGCCACAGATGTGGAGTGAGAGCCTAACAGATGCTGGGTCATAATCAGCTTACAGTATGTGGCTCTTGTTCCCTCTGAAGAAAACATCCACAGTGGTTCTCCATCATAACAAGACCAGTGTTCAAAATAAATACATGCCAAACACCAAATAAGAGTAAAAACACTTTGGCGCGATCTTTCTTAAGAACTGCAACATGAAGTTAATTTGGCCAAATAACAATGATAATCTGATTCTCCAACACACACTACAAGCAAAAGTCACTCTACTCTGACTTTTATTCTGCATTTACAAAAAAAGTCACTATCGATGTCACTCTGGTGCCTTAATCAACTTGTTTCAATGCATTCCATCACTTTACCTAAGGCTAAACTTTAAAATATTAAAAATTAATGAAACTTCTGCCATCATTTAATCATCACTAATCATTTTTATTTAGTATGCCGTGGGACAAAAAAGGAGTTTTCTGAACATTTGATTAATTAATTTTAATTTTAAAAATATAAAAGAAAAGCACTATAAAATGTTCAAAAAGGTAATCTATTCTATTTGTGTGCAAAGTCTTTAGAAGTCAAAGAAGAATTCCCTACGTGAAAAAGACTGTAATTTAATCTTTATGCACTGATAATCATTCCCAGCCTGCCTCTTGAAGCATAATGACAAGTTTGAAGTCAATTACGTTAAAAGTATACAATTTATATACAATGGTTACAATGAGTTTAAAAACATTTATAATATAAACATAAAAAGAAACACTACACATGCATAATAAATGTCAAAGATATTTGCCAAATCTGACATAAGAGCATCAGCAGAATAACATTTCTATGGTATAATAATGTACTTTCCTCATATAAAAAAATATGGCTTAAATGACATTGATTCAAATCAAAGATCAAAAACTGTGTACTAAAGACACAACACAACCTGCACAACTTGTAGCTAGTTTTAATCTACAAGAAAATTTTAATTTAAAAGTTTTTGAAGGGGTCATGAACTGCCTCATTTTTTTATTTTGTACTGTTCTCTGAGGTCCACTTATAATGTTATCAAGATTTGTAGATCCAAAACATTATAAGATGTAACATGCTATTTACCTCCCTCATCAGAACACTGTTTGAATAGATGTGAAGGATTGTAGACTTAGAAGTCAATGCCCTCCGCTATGATTGGCTAAGGCCCCGATCACACCGAACTCGTCTTTTAGTTCTAAAAACGCGAGGTGCACAGCACTGCAATTTTTTTTGTGACTTTGAAAAAAAGAGCAGTGTGCTGCGGTTTTTTTATGTTGCTAGGCAACGACCAAAACAGCTGTCCTGTCAGTCAAATAAAAGGATTATAGCGGAAGCGCTCTAAAATCTTTGGTTTTTGCTGCTAATTAAACTGTCATATTAGCAGAAACCCTAAAACATACAGCTCTGGGTTACCCACGACAGACACCAAAAGTTTCTCCTCCATTTCTTGCAGTCTCCGGACTTTTTAAGCAACGGTAAACCTTCGTCACCACAACAGAAGGCCCGCCTCTCCATTCATTCGATTGGACAATGGGAAAAAAACGCAAATAACGTTGGGCGTTTTTCCGCTCAGAGTTGCTTTTTTTTCAACTTCAGGCGCTCAGAGCGCTTCTGCAAAAACGCGAAGTGCAGCAGGCAGCGAAAACGTGAGGCGCCCGGGGCGCATAAGCAGCGCGCAGAACGCTCACTGCCAACAGAAAACCATTCAAAAAAAGCGCCTCTCACTGCAAAAACACGTTCGGTGTGATCAGGGCCTAATAGTTGTGTATGTTTGACAGCCTACATCCTTCATAGATGGACACTCCTGTGATTTAGGGTTAAAACATACTCAGTACATATCAAACAATCTGTAATAACAGACAAAGCTGTCAGATCCAATATAGTCGCACAGGATTGCCTTTTAGTTTCAATCTGAAAATCCTGTGTTGAATTGTTCCTTGTTTGCAAACAAATCTGCGGTAAAATGAAGTGAACAAAGGATTCTTACTGATGCGGTCCGGAACTTCATTAAAAATAAAGTTTATCCACTCTTTCCTAATGTTGTTTTTTTTTTAAGAAAAACATTTCAGGATTTCTCTCCATACAATGGAGTTCTATGGTGCGCTTCAAGTTTAAACTTCCAAAATGCAGCTTCAAAAGGCTCTAAACGATCACAGCCGAGGAAAGAAGGGTCTTTTTACGATTGGTTATTTTCTAAAAAAAAGAATTTTCTCCTCCAACTACGAAATCGCCCTACATCCCTGTTTTACCTTTTTTGTATAGCGTATTTGATCTTATTTGCACGTTCACAAACACTGGATCGGTACTTCTGCAGCGATGTAGGGCGGTTTTGAAGTTGGAGGAGAAAATGTGATGGGAGTTTTTTGACATACCCTAACTGACATGAACTGAAATACACAGAGTTCAAGCAGAGCTAGGCAAGGCGAGTGTTTGAGATTAAAAAGTATATAAGTTGTAAATGTTTTTAGAAAATAACTGATCGTTTCGCTAGATAAGAGCCTTCTTTCTCGGCTGGGATCATTTAGAGCCCTTTGAGCTGCGTTTAAACTGCATTTTGGAAGTTCAAACTTGGGGGCACCACAGAAGTCCATTATATGGAGAGAAATCCTGAAATGTTTTCCTCAAAAAACACAATTTCTTTACGACTGAAGAAAGAAGGACATGAACATCTTGGATGACAATGGGTTGAGTACATTATCTGTAAATTTTTGTTCTGAAAGTGAACTACTCCTTTAAGAGCCATCTTTGTTGTTTGATTTCTGCGTAAACCTGCGTAAACCAAAGGCAGTGATGTAGGAGTTGATCTTCTTCTGTGGAGGTGGTGTTTAGCCACACTATTACATCATAAAGTGGCACATTCCACAACCTGTCGTTTTAGCAGATTCGCTAGTCAAATGAGAAAGTTTTGAATTCTGAAACCTTCAGGATGTTTTTATAGAACAGTGACCTTTTATCATTCATGGACATTTTACACAGTGTCTGAAAGGGTCAACACGGCTTTGTCACTTGCTGAGACAGCTGCAAGACAACAAAACCCCACTCATCTATTCCGTCTGCCCTGATCGTGAGCTGCGGTATGAGCCGCACACCCCCGTGATCAACAATATCTGCAATAAAAGCTGCAACTCTGACATTACAGCAGTATCCAGGAATCGGTTTAATGCCCAACTTGAGAGTTTAAATGACTTTGTGAGCAGAGCGTGGCAGGTCATGTGCACAGAGGTTGTCGTGATTGAGGTGAGGGATAAAGCGAGACCTTTTGAAAACACGCAAACGGCTCCATGCTTTCAGTCTTGGAGCAGGTCGCCAAAAATATAAAGCCTTAGAGGTAATGTACTGTGCCGAGATTGCTTTGCTATGGGGTCTGACACACCGGGTGCAGTTACTCATAAACTATCAAACAAATAAATTAAGAAAACAGACATGCACATGTATATCTCAGGAACACTCATACTTACAATCACTCAATCTTTTTCCACGAGTAGCACATAGTCTCTTATTTCTCCTATAAGACAGACCCCACAGACTATTGATCTGATGGTAATCACTGACAAACCCGCAGCACAGTTAATCGCTTTCTGACTGCTGAGGACATACTTGTCAAAGCAAATCCTCAAGAATATAGTCAAACAAGAAAACAAGAAAAAAAAAACATCTTAAAGGAGAAGTTCACCTCCAGAACAAAAACTTACAGATGATTTACTCACCCCCTTGTCATCCAAGATGTTCATGCCTTTCTTTCTTCAGAAATGTTCTCCATATAGTGGACTTCTATGTTGCTTGCGTGCTTGAACATCTAAAATGCAGTTTAAATGCAGCTTCAAAATGCTCCCATCTCATTTTCTTCTTCAACTTCAAAACTGTCCTACATCGCTGTTTACCTTGTTTGTAAAGGGTGTTTGATCTTCTTTGCATGTTCACTTTGCAAACACTGGGTCAGTACTTCTGAAGCAACAGGAGGATTTTGAAGTTGGAGGAGAAAATGAGATGGGAGTTTTTCAACACACCCTAACTGTTTTGAACTGGAATACACCGAGTTGCTGCATGTGTATGCGCATCACATCGCAGAGCTAGACAAGATGAGCATTTAAGGTTAAAAAGTATATAAATTGTCTTTTTTTTTTATAAAATAACGATCGTTTTGCTAGATAAAACCCTTCTACCTTGGCTGGAGCCCTTTGAAGCTGCATTTAAGCTGATTTTGGAAGTTAAAAATCAGAAAACTCGCAGGCACCATTGAAGTCCATCATATGGAGAACAGTTCTGAAATGTTTTCCTCAAGAAACATAATTTCTTTACGACTGAAGAACGAAAGACATGAACATCTTGGATGACAAGGGGGTGAGTAAATTATCTGTAATTTTTTGTTCTGGAAGTGAACTTCTCTTTAAGTGGTCCTTACAATTTGAAATGCTTATAATTGAAATAAATCATGTTTGCTTCGAAAAAGTCAGTGTTAAGATATTTTTAATGCTTTTGTTTACTCTTGTAAATGACTTTTTCAGGATGTACAGTATATATATTGTTGTATTGCCTTTAACCTAGACTCACACGTAAGCTATGACAAATTATCATAAAATATGATTTGTAAGTTAAATCTGTGAACCTATTAAAGCTACACTACTTATCAAAAGTCTAGGATGAAACAGGAGACACATAACATGTGATGATAAAAGAAAATCAAGGTAAATTCTGCTTGAACAGAATACTTTATTTCCAACGATCTGCAATTGTTGATAAATATGGAAAATGTTTTAATATATGCTAATCATTTCATCTATGAGAGATCCTCACTAACATAGCTATAACCGTCTGTGTGTGTAGGTCAGGTTTCGCCCCCGTTGTGGGGATCAGCCAACTAGCCATACAAGAAAAACAGTAATAAACATAATGAATAAAGCCTTAATGAAAAGGCAAAAAAGTTTTCGGCGATGTTATTTGAGAAGCAGGGGATAATAAATGTCATTAAATTATTAAAAAGTCACTGAAAAGTCCTGATTATGACTAAATAAATATATAAATAAACAAAAATGTGTATGTGTGAGCATGTATCTGAGGCTAGGGAATATACCACCCACATGCTACATAATCTCTCTCTCTCTCTTTCTCGCTCTCTCTCCAGTAACAGCAGAGACAAACTGTTCACTAACAAAGCCCCTCCTACTTCTGCTGTTTAACGCCATATTCGCCTTCACATTAACAAACACGCAATAAGATCCTTGCTTACGCTGTACCATGCAAATTAGACTGAGCAAAATCAATGTGAAATCCTCAGCCAGAACAGCATGTTCTTACCAAGCAGCTTAATAAATGGTCTTGAGCATGATGCCAGACAGTGAACATCCATCCTGCAAACACCTCCCACACAACTGCCCCTCAAACCCATCCAGAGCCATCATGAAGACAACCGCTGGGGCCAATAATCACCAACAGCGGGAATCATTTAGTCACTGGATTAGGGACCACAGGCATCTGGAATCTTAAGATATACAGCCATTTTTAAGTCCTTCATGTCTTTATGGTGTACATGTCGGCCGAACGCAGCAATCCGCTTGTGGAAACACACATGGGTTATGTTTTGTAAGCTCCTGTCAAAGGACAATGAGGAGTGTTGTTGTTTTCAGGGCGGATCTAAGAGGAGGGAGGAGCCTGTGGTAAATACGTGAACATGACTGGTTAGCTTAAGTACAGTAGTGGAATGTTCTAGCAACCTTTTTCATTTAATAAGAGTGGACGTGACTATTTGTAAATTTTATGGGTGTGGCTTTTGGTCTCATGCATCCAGCTATTTTTAGCTGTACAAAACAGCTTGTTTTTCTGCTTGATATTGCAAATTGGTGTGTCTTACTATATTATTTTAATGTATTATCTTAATAATGACCACACTGGTTTGCTTTGCAAACTGTTTTACCGTTTACTGCACATTGTTATTCTTCTTGTTACTTCCCTATAGCGGATAATGAAACAGCAGCATCACACATTGAGGAAAAAGGTGAAAATATGCTACATAAGGAAAAAAGTAATTGTTATATAAAAAAACACCATTTCTTCATCTCTCACTTACAAAACCACTGCCTTCTGGTGCATCATCTGAAGTGCAATAAAAAAAATACTTGGGGGTGGCATCTGATTCCCACGCTGCTTGAGGAGAAGAGCTGCAGGCTGTGGTCATCCAAATGTTTGAAGAAACGCACACAAAATGAGGCACTACGCATTTTCTAAATCATAACATGAAAAATACTGCCTAAGGTGGTTTGCTGTTCTTTTCTGGTTTTCACAGGTTTCACTGTCAAGCCAAATTTTGCTTGTTTAGCAGGTTTACCAGTTGGTCTCTCTATTTATTTCCCCCATTTCATCGTGTACCGGGCAAAAAATTTGTCCTTACTGCCTCAATAAGAAAGCAAAAGCTGACAATAGTGAGATAACTCCTTAAAAACATTAAACACAGTTACAAACTATTCCTCTAGAACATTGCATGGAAGGAGAGAAAATCTTTTTTAGCTTTCCCAAAATCTTTGTGCAGATTTGTTTTTATGCCTTAGAAAAAGTATGGCTGAAAATATAATAACTAAAATAAAATAAAATAAATAATACATTTCTTATTTCTTATTTTTGTTCTTAACAGCTCCCAGTTGCTGTGGAGGAGCAGTTATGAAATAATAATTTCTTTATGAAATTATAATAATCTTTAATTATGTATTAAATATTGTCGTTTTTTTCTAGTAAATTCAGAGATGTGGATTTAGACGGCAATTAAATTTCCACACAACCCTGCATCAACCCTGCATCAAAACTTTTTTACGTGGGATGTGGGAGAAAACCACCGACATTTTGGATTCAGATGACAATACAATCACAGACAAACTCCTGTAAATGTTGAAAATTGTTTACGTCCCCATGAGAAACAACTACTGTCCGAATTGAGCTAAAGACAGAGAAACGTCAGTTCTCGTCAGTTAAGCAATATCAATAAAATTATTGCGAGTGTGATATCGCTTTTACAACACCATTTAATAAACTTACATTTTAGACCCAATGTTGCCATTAAACCAACACCAACAAAAAAAATTATTCTAAACAAAGTCACACCGTATTGAACCAGTATTTGTCTTCAAGCAAAACACAGTAGTAGTGATTCATTCTTAAAAGAATTGGTTAAATAATTGTTTTTTTTTTCGACCTGAATGAAACAAATTGGTTGTGTGAGTGATTTAAAAAAAAAACACTTGAACTGCTATATCTGCGTATGCCTACCTTCCAGCTATGTAGTAGGCAGAATACAGTAGAAATATTGCTAAATTCTTAGTATTCATTAAAGTGTCTTTCACTGAAATATGTAGTAGAAAACCCATTAAAGATTTAAAAATCCACATAGGTTTATACATATTTTGGACTATAGAGGGCACCATTATTTCGATGCCGTGAAATGGTTGCACTTGGACAGCTACTGGTGCTACCTCTTGCTATTTTTACCACAACACAACTCGGAAAATAAAATACTGATACAATGCAACATTGTGCGGATTTTGGTTGAAATTTTCAGTTGAAGGGCAACAAAAGAAGTGACGTAAGTCTTTATTGCATTTCCTAGTGATAAGATGAGGAGAAAAGAATGGGACGATGCCTGTGGACGAATAAAACTTCCTAAAGACCTGCGTCTTTGTTCTCTCCACTTTAGCCTTAATGACTTTGAGGTAGGGCTGTTCAATTAATCGAAATTTGGTTTCGATTTCGATTTCTCCTTCAAACGATCATGAAAATGCAGTAATCGAAATGAGACGATTAATGCGCCCCATTCCGCCCCCTTTCCACTGGTGCGCTTTCGCTCCTCCATAAAAGCCTGATTTCACATGCAAATCAGCTAAATCATGTAACGTGACTTTCATAAAACGGGACGTACTTGATTTATTGTTTCTTCGATGTTGTGTTTTTAATAGCGCATAAGAAAACTTGCGCTGTTCTGTGAATGTGCTCAGAGACGGAGCAGAACACGGACATTTAAAGGTATCTTTTAGCTCAGGGTGCGCCTAAACGCTCAAATACACGCAACAACATTTCAAAATGAGGCGCTTGGTGAATATTCATGTAAACTGACAAGAGTTGTGTCTTAAATGACCATAAACAGTTGAGAATGAAAATATGTGTGCAACAGTATATTGGACCCGTGTGGTACAGCGCCAACACATAATATTCCTTCTGCCATCTCTGTGCCTAATATGTGACCCTGGACCACAAAACCAGTCTTAAGTCGCTGGGGTATATTTGTAGCAATAGCCAAAAATACATTGCATGGGTCAAAATTTTTGATTTTTCTTTTATGCCAAAAATCATTAAGAAACTAAGTAAAGTTCATGTTCCATGAAGATTTTTTGTAAAATTCCAACTGTAAACATATCAAAATGTAATTTTTGATTTGTAATATGCATTGTTAAGAACCTAATTTGGACAACTTTAAAGGTGATTTTCTCAGTCTTTTTGATTTTTTTGCATCCTCAGATTTCTGATTTCAAATACATGTATCTCAGCCAAATATTGTCCTATCCTAACAAACCATACATCAATAGAAAGCTTATTTATTGAGCTTTCATATGTTGTATAAATCTCAGTTTTGTCAAATTTAACCTTATGACTGGTTTTGTGGTCCAGGGTCACATGAATAAAACGTAAAAATACAAAGAGAAAAATCACTCACTGCTCTTGAATGAAGGATGTTTGTAGTTTTAATAAGAAACAAAGCATGTTTAACTATTACAGTGAAGACCCTGTTTTATTTACATTCAAATAATTACATAAAATTTCTGTAGTATTTTTAGACTACTTTAGATTTGCATAAAAATCCGTATTTTTTTAAAGCAATCTTTTTTTCTCCCTGTATTGCTACCTTTAAATTAATCACTATATAGAGTTTTGGACCCTGTCATAAACGTTTAAATAATCGTGATTACAATATTGACCAAAATAATTGTGATTATGATTTTTGCCAAAATCGAGCAGCCCTACTTTGAGGCTTTTAAGCCTCATTCGGACTGTCAGCCCAAATCCGATTTTGTGCATATCCGGATGGAATCCGATTTGAAGAACTGACTGTCCACACAGTTGTATCACAACTGTTCATATCCGATTTGTGTGTCCATACGTGTTCTTTAGTTTCACAGAATGTGCGCCGGTTTCTATGGCAATGCCGTTGCATTGTTATGTCAACGCTAAAAAACTACAATAACAGCAATACAGTTTGCAATATAGATGCTGTCTTGCGATATGACATTCCGTCGCATTGGATTATATTTCGTCTTCTAAAGCAGCGGCTTTATTCTGTGCTGCCGTCTCCATTGGTTTCAAATCTCAAAGAGGTGCGTATACTGTACTAGCCGTATATTGTCTTTTCCTGCTTCATTTGCAGTTCGCAACAACACAACCTTGTTTCTGCAAAGATGTTTGTTATGTTTTCCACAAAAACGTCTGACGTGTTCATGTTTTACATGGCATGAAAACGTGAAAAAGCAAATCTGATCTGACCGGTCAGACTGAAACGGATTTCCAGAAATTCGATTTGAATAGGATTCCAAACCGCATACAAATGTAGCCTGAAACGGATTTGACCAAATCGGCTTTTATGTAGTTTGTTGCTGTTCAGACTACCTAAATGTGATCGAATTTCAATCAGATTTGCATACAAATCAGATTTGGGCTGACAGTCTGAACGAGGCTTTAGCGTACCACATCTACTGAAAGAGCTTACAAACGGCAGAGATAAGAAACGCTAGATGCCATCCTGGCTGGATGTAAACGTGTCGACGCTTGTCATGATGCCGCAGAAACTGAAAGAGTTTCTCAGTGTGAATTTTACTTGATATGTGGGGCGTTTAGACTCGATGGTACGGCATTTGGCTTAAGCCTACGCTTATGGCCATCACCACCTGTAAGCTCTTTTAGTAGCTATGGTCATCATATCAGTATATCATTTTCCAAATTTTGTTGTGATAAAAATAACAGGTGACTCACAGAGTGCAGCCATTTCACGTCATCAAAATAGTCCAAAATATGTATAAGACAATGTGGATTTTTTTAAAAACATAAATCTTTTATGGCTTTTCAACTACATATTTCAGTAAGAAATATTAAGCCATACAAGTCTTAATACCCGGGTTCCCTTTAAGCAGTTGACAAATAGTATCAGAATGACCTATTTTATCAACCAAGATTTGCAAGTTTGCATCTAAAGGACACGTTTCTGTCCCATGAGGGCATAAGCTGTGAATGGCACTGACTCAGTATGACAAATGACAACAACGACAGCATGACAGTTTGTCAGGAACGTGATGAGCTGATCAAACTGGATATCCAGTAAAATGTCCTGCAAGTTTAAAAGATGGCATTTCACATTTGGTATCCATGAAGGGCTACTTCAGCCTTACTGATGAGGAGGTGGGTTTATGAAAGACAAAACCAGCATTTTAAATTCAGAGACATTAGTGCTAACAGAGGCTCTACACTCCAAAACTGGCACATCATTGCAAAGCCAAAGAGAGCACGATAGAGCAAGGAGGCAGGAAGGAGGGAGTACAGAAAGGAAGGCGAAAGTTTCCTGTGGACGAGGGTGGAGGAGAGATTGCTGTTTGCTGCTGCGCGATAAAACACACACCTCAGAGGGATAAGCCTCGCTTAATCTCCTCGTCTGCCATTTTTCAATTACAGGAGGGTGCAGCCAGGGAGGTTGGGTAGAGGAGAAGGGAGGATTACAAGGATGTTTGGGCTCTTATATTGAAGGAAAAAACTAACTGAGGCCCCCTGCATGGGAGGGAGGTGGGACTCGGTGGACAAGTGTGCGAGGCAGAGATTTGCTTGGGCCTGCACACGCACAAACACACATAGCCGTTGGAGTTAATGTGAGTCTAGTGTCTCCATCACAGTGCCAGCACTCTGGGGAACATGCCAGTGAGAGCGAGGTAAGACAGGGATAACAAATGATACAATAGCTCACCAAACTAGTTGGCAGGGTTAAGAACCACAGGAGCGGCGAGAGACCCGCAGATGTGAGGCGTACGGGATGTCTGGGGCGTACGCAAACACACACACTCACAATGCAATTACGAACGGCCTACCGACTGAGCGAAGACGTTTGTTAGCGATCCCCTGTGGATTTCGATTGCTGTACAAGGATATGTGTTTATAGTGGTCATGAATTAAACATTTTATTACACATTCAGATCGCCGTGCAGAGGCCTGTGTGTGTGTGTGTGTGTGTGTGTGTGTGTGTGTGCTTTTATTCCATCTGGCTATTTCCATTGGATACGTTCCAACAGCAGAATACACTGTGGATTTAAGCATGCGAGATTCAGCTCTGAAAAGTTTAAATGTGGTGCGTGGAAATGATTTGCAACGCCCACAAATAGAAAGGCCTAAGTTAAAGACCACTGCAAGCTTTAGAGATATTTTAACTTTTGTGAGAAAACTAGTAGTGTGTGCTCAGGCTTCCATATGCATGAATTAAGATTTTGGTATGGTGGAAAGAACAATAGCAATCGCAGCTGACAGAATGTTGACTAAATGTAATATATTGTAGATATTAAGTTGATTTCTAATGCTAGTGAAGATATGGTGCTAGTAGCCAATTTCAAGATAGCATTAAAGATGAAGTGAAGTAGTCAGTCAGGTTTACATTATTATTTTTTTCTTCCAAGTAAAAATATATGTGACCCTGAACCACAAAACTAGTCTTAAGTAGCACGGGTATATTTGCAGCAATAGCCAAAAATACAATGCAAGGGTCAAAATTATTGATTGTTCTTTTATGCCAAAAATCATTAAGATACTCAGTAAAGATCATGTTCCATTAAGATGTTTTGTAAATTTCCTACCATACTGTAAATAAAACTTAATTTTTGATTAGTAATATGCATTGCTATATTTCATTTGGACAACTTTAAAGGTGATTTTTTTGCACCCTCAGATTTCAGTTTTTCCAATAGTTGCATTTCGGCCAAATATTGTCCTGTCCTAACAAAACCATACATCAGTGGAAAGCTTACTGACCTTTTCTGTATTTAAGTGCTACCAACATAAAAACCGTGAAAAAGGACAACCCAGTAAGTCTTTCTCTGCAAGCATGTGAAAAAAATGAGTGTGTCAGGTTTCGCTCCCCCGTGAAGTGGTGAGGGGATCTTATTATAACATAACCGTCCCCACGGTGCCGCCATTGTGTTTTCTCAATGGCAAAAGTTCGAGCAAAGCATGCTAACTGCTCTGTTTTTGATTGCAAAGATAAGCATTAAACACTATTTAGAGTCCCAGCCTCAGAGGACACAATAGAGCAGTGGATTTATTGATTTATTTACTGTATATTACACTGCTGGCTACAGATCGAATATAAACATGCAATTTCTTTCTCAGCTGTTTACCTTCACAGTGATAACCGACTGTTTTTGTAACTAATCTGTTTTTAACACAAATGTGTGCGTTTGACAGTTTAAGTGCAATAAGACATGAAAGAGAACTTAGTTTTGTACTCGCAGGCCATGTGACAGCCGCTTTCTCTGCGCATGCTTCATATGTGTATGCTCAGAAAACATTATATCAGAAGTTTAAACTAATATTGTTTAAAACGCATGATTTCAGTGTGATAGACATTATAAACAAAAACAAACAGATGTTTCTTGGCAGAATATCTGAGGTACGAGTTGTGAAGGTACAGTCCTATTCTGGAAAAGGGGGCAGGGAGCAGCAGCTCATTTGCATTTAAAGAGACATGAATGAAAACAGTGTGTATCTGCTTCCACTCAAAATAGGCATTTTCAAAATTATACAATAAATGATCTGTGGGGTAGTTTGAGCTGAAACTTTAGAGACACGTTCTGGGGATACCTGAGATTTATATTACATATTGTAAAGATGGCATAACAGTTCTCTTTTAATGCAACCATTTTAACGAAAAAAGAATGTTTTGTTATACTTTTTGGGGCAAGGGCATCGCCATCTGGAAATACCTCAGTGTGTGAGTTTCTTTACTTTTTGAACACACGAATGTTTTTGAATTTCACCATAATTTGGATGAATCTCCAACATTAAACTTTCTGCATGATGAAGTTTTGATCATGATATCCCAAACATTTTTTTTTCATTACGCGAGCAAGACACAATGTGATGTAAACATACAATATCATTCATGTCGCAACTTATTATGTCAGATCTTTTATATATATATTTGCATTACACTGGTTCGTTCACCAGTCATGGTGTGTAAGATATATATATATTTTTTGAACCAGCAGGTTCAAGACTTCTTTCACCTGTAATGGTATTACTGCTCAGTCCCGTTACTGTATCGGCTCATATACATAACTTATAATGGACTCAACAGTAATTTCAAGTATGCTCTCCTCCATTTCAAAACAAGAGTGTGTTTAAAAAGTAAAGCCATCACAGAAAGTCTAATGGTTTCCAGTATAAATACCATTACAAACATTACAAACCATTAACTTTTAAACATTAAAACCATTAAAAAATGGTTTTCTGTAGTGTGTTTTGGGACATCCACTCCATTTGGATTTAGTGGTTTTAACAAGCCACCAATAGAAGCCGACCAAATATCAGTAGAAACCCACAGGGTCCAATGCAGCTTCCACTGAAACCAATCCAAGTACCATTATGACCAGTAAAATCATTACAAATTCTGTGATGTTTTCTATTGTTTTTTTTTTTTTCAGCAGTTACTTCACTGGCCAACAGAGCAAACCAACCCTTAATTCAAATAAAAACCCACTGCATTTAAATTAGATCAATATTGTTTGCACTGTGTAGAAAGTCTGTGTGTGCATGAGTTTATTCTAAACGTTCATAAACATTACTATCAAATGAAAGGGCTTGATGAAACAACAAAACATGACAACATTATCTAAAATAGACCGCTGCAGGCAAAAGCACTAAGACATTTCTGACATTTCTCAAAATATCTTCATGTTCCACAGAATACAGAAAGTCATGCAGGTTTGCACCGATATGAGGGTGAGTAAACAATGGCAGAATTATTTTCTTGGTGAACTATCCCTTTTGGTGAGGTGATTTGCTCAACAACAATTAGATCTACAATCTAGATTTCACATTGCATACTTCCGGGGTCCTGCACCAGCCAAGTAACTGCCATTAAAATGATTGAGAATGCTTACGGATAGCTTTCTCCAAGTATTACAGATCTTTTTTGGATCCAAGTTGCTTTTTTTGAAGTTGACATTTTAGAGCTTCAAAATGCTGACTTTTACATTTAAAATCATTCCTTGAAATTAAACTGATTTATGAAGTCAATCACTTAAGATTATCTTAGTCTGACATCAAGAGTGAAGCCAAAGCCCCTTATTATATATGATATGGTCTCTTTCAGCTACATTTAAATTTCTCTGCAGTCCGATATAGCAACAACCCACATTCCACATACAAACCGCCTGGTGAGAAAACCCTTGAATAAACAAAGAGTGCAGGATTTGTAGCTGTGCATCTGTACATTTTGACTAATGTTAACCAAGTCTACACCCTTGCTCATGCGGTGGCTGAGTCAGACTGCGCTGTGCGCATCTGCGGGTGTGCAGTACATGCGTGTATTCATGAGGCTCTGCTCAGTGTGAGAGTTTGTGTGAGGGGGCACAGAGCACCTATCTGGAGGGCTTCCAAAAGCAGGTTTGGATATTAAAGAGCACTCAATCCTCTGGTCACATTCACAAGAGCATCTATTTGATTTATCACTGAGAATAACTCCCCATATCTCACTCTAATGCTCTCTCTCTCTCTCTCTCTCTCTCTCTCTCTCTCTCTCTGTCTCCCATTCTGGCTCTCTCTTTCATTCAGCTCCAGGACCCTAGATTCCCTCTGCTTGTTCATACTGATCTCTGTCTGACTGCACACTTTTCTGTTTAGCAGGGTACATTCTGTACATGTATATGGGGCAGCCATGGCCTAATGGTTAGAGAGTCGGACTTGTAACCCGAAGGTTGCAGGTTCGGGTCTCAGGTCCGGCAGGGATTGTAGGTGGGGGGAGTGAATAACCAGCACTCTCTTCACCCTCAATACCACGACTGAGGTGAGTTCCTTGAGCAAGGCACCGAACCCCCAACTGCTCCCCGGGCGCCGCAGCAATGGCTGCCCACTGCTCTGGGTGTGTGTTCACGGTGTGTGTGTGTGTGTGTGTGTGTGTGTGTGTGTGTTCACTACTGTGTGTGTGCACTTGGATGGGTTAAATGCAGAGCACAAATTCCTAGTATGGGTCACCATACTTGGCCTCACTTCACCTCCTTCCTCCTTTATATCATCCTTAGGCTTTCCTATTGATGTCTATAGTTTTATAATAAGCTGATGATATATTTTGTTCTCCTAAAGGGATAGTTCACCCATTCATTAAATAATCACCCTCATGTTGTTCCAAACCCGTAAGACCTTTGCTCATCTTCAAAACACAATTTAAGATATTTTTGATGAAATCTGAGAGCTTTCTGACCCTGCATAGACAGCAACGCATGCATTGAAATAACACTGGACTTCTTTTGTGAAAAGTACCAGAATTAAATTGAATTCTCTGGTGTGGACTGAACTAATTTCACCTTACAAGAAAAAGTGGGATCCTTAAACAGAGGGATGAATGCTGAGCTGCTAAGGAATAATTAATTTTATCGCAATGGCTTCTCTGCTTTCCCAAGAGGGCCAGATGGTGTGGTGACCTGGGATCCTGGATGAATAAACTTTGATTATTCTCTGTCTACTACCCAGCTGCAACCATTATGGGTGAGTGAGGCGCCTCAGGGCACAGCAGTCATCAGGCTCACCTGGGACGGTGCTGTTTGTCACAAGTACAGCCTCCTTAACACCTCATCTGACAGGAAAAAACATCCACTAGTGTAGCACATCTCCATCAAAACTCTAACATGCAGCTGAATGTAGAGCTGTATTTTCAGTCCACTTCCAAATGAACTGCATGCATTTAGTGGCCAAATCAAAAGAGACCACCCCCAAGTCTTTAGTCACCAATGTCTGATGGTCCAGCAGGAGTCCAAAACATACAAAAGTTTAATAACTACTCTAATTCCCAACTCTAATAATAAGCAACGCTTGCCTTAGTAAACATCACTAATAAGGCTTCCACAGAACAGGGCTGTTTGATAAGCAAAATATAAACATTTAAGAAGAATATGAGTGAGAGGGAGGAGACTGAGAGGTTGTGACTTGCTGAAATAATGATCATAAGCCACCCGTGCTCCTAAGATGAAATCGAGTAAAGGCATTGCTTTGGAAATAAATTATAGATCACAGATCAAAATGTTTTTCGCTTTTTACTCTTCTCCGTTGCTCTGCCTTTTCTCTCTTACTTTCTCCCGCTCCTGATCCCAACTGCTGACCAAGAGCACTGTGGCAGTAATGAGGCCAGAGACAGCAGATGAAACGATGATCATCGTCTTCGGAGTTTGTTTCTGACGTGTGAGGAATCATTAAAGCGCAGTGTCGGCAAGGGAGTCTTTGACAAGCTGCCTCTGATCACAAGACAAGAGATTCTTTCTTTCTGTTCTTCCTCCCCCACCTCTTTCCTTTCCTTTGCAGAGTTTCATGTGTACTTCATGTGTAAGGAGTGGGTTTTACATGTAAAGCATTTGTGCAGTACTAATGTTCAATGTGCAAATGTCATATTTAGTAACAAATAACAGATAGGACAATGACAAAATATGCCTGTCAAACTGTAAACTTACACCACAAACAAAAATGTCAATGTATTTCAGCTAGTGCAGTCAAAACATGATTAATCGTGATTAATCACATTCAAAATAAAAGTTTGTTTACATAATATATATGTGTTTACACTGTGTATATTTATATGTATATAGAAATACACGCACATACATGTATATATTAAAGAAATATTTACATGTACTGAATATACATGTCAATTTTCTGAAATTGAGATTTATATTTATCCGAAAGCTGAATAAATAAACACATTTCCATTGATGTGTGGTTTGTTAGGATAGGACACTATTTGGCAGAGATACAATTATTTCAAAATCTGTAATCTGAGGTGCAAAAAAAAAAAATCATAATATTGAGAAAATTGCCTTTAAAGTTGTCCAAATTAAGTTCTTACATTAGTTCAAGTTCAACTTGCTTCAGTGTCTATGCTAATGTTGGGTTTATGTTGTGGATATGGCTTTCATCTCATATAAACATCATAAATATTAAAAAAATTATGTGTATTTTGTGCATATTTATAAGAATGGTTCCTAAAAATGAAAATTTTGCCATCATTTACTCACCCTCATGTTGTTGTATGAATTTCTTCCTCCTCTGAAAACACAAAAGATTACATTTTGAACAGTATAAACAAAAACCACTGAGAGATTTGAAAAGGGCTTGTGTGTGTGTGTTCCACAGGAGAAAGAGGGCAATACAGGTTTGAATGGACATGAGTATGAGTAAATTATGGTGACCATATGTCCTCTTTTACCCGGACATGTCCTCCTTTTTGGCTATAAAATTATGTCCGGGGGAATTTTGTAAAATATCATAAAATGTCCGGGTTTTTTACCTCATTTCACTGACCGTCATTAATTCAACACTTTAAATGCAGCCACTGCCCACCGGCATTATTCTGAGGTACCTGTCTGATGACGTGAAAGACCCAATTGTCAAACAAACGAGAAGCTGCGCTGCAAGAGCTGTGTGTCACTTACATGCCGAAACGCAAATGTAGTTTCACAGACGAATTGCAAAGAGAAGAAAAGAAAAGACTAAGAGAGATGATAAGGAGGGGGGGGGGGGGGGGGTTGAATTCACAGTCAATGTTTTGGATAGAACCATATTTGCTATTTACTACAGTTACTACAGACTCTCGAACAATCCTGTACATATATCTGCAAACCCAAGCTTATCAAATATGGTCTATATGAACAAATAACCCCCTTCCCTATTCTTGAGATAGCCATGAATAACATCTGTAACCACAGTGATAGTCACTAAAGTACATATCAAATATGGCAACTTCCATAACACCAAAAAGTCTTATCACAATTCGGCACACTGCGGTTTTTAATAAGCGAGCCCAATCGAGTTGACAGTTCATCTGTCAAATCTTAATTAACTGACAGTGGCTACGAATGTTCAGATATCAAATCTTGTGGGGACAGACAGCAACATGACCTAAAACCTTCATACTGTACACACAGTTCATATCTCCATTTCTAAGTTCCCAGAAACCAGCATGGAAAAATGCAATACATATGAGGCACGAGAGTGGTGTGACAGATAACTAGCTCTCCAACAAAGCAGCAGTACACTACCACGGACTAAGGGTGTGTTTGCAGGTTTGGTTTAATTAAAACGAACCCTGCTGCAGTTGCTCTCTTAGTGCGGTGAAGTGTGAACACTTGCATTTCAACCTTGTTGCTCACCAAGCAAGTGGACCAAGACCTCCTGAAAAGGTCAATCTCCGTCCGCTTTCAAATGAACTCTGGTGCGGTTCGACTGAAATCTGAGTGCAACCCAGAGCAAAACATCTAAACAAACCAAAAACAGGACGTGATGTCACCCCAAGTACAGAATGTTCAAGCATACCACCTGGCTCTTCTCAACATAGGAGCTTTGTTGCTCATTACAGTTCAGTACAGGCATCAGTACCGCCGCCTCCTTACAGAAGATCTCGAAGGTATTGCTCTTTTCAGGAGTTATCAGTTGGTATAAATACCAGCATACATACATTCAAAGAGGAAACTGACTGTTTGTTGGACAAAATGGCAGATTCAGCATTATGACTAGTCAGATCACCTGTCAATCAAACTCCCAGCAAAGGGTCAGTTATCTATTATCTTTTTTTTCTTTTTCCAGAACCGAACTACAAAACACACCCTAAGATTGACCTACCAACCAAAGATGTAGCAATAGTATAATTTTCTATTACATCACTTAAAGCAATACTGTATATATTATATTCATTGAATATCTGTATATATCTGATATATTTAGTTTTTAATATATTACAGTTATTCAAGAATTAGTTCACCCCTGAATTAAAATTTCCTGATAATTACTCACCCCCATGAACATCCAAAATGTTCATGTCTTTCTTTCTTCAGTCAAAAAAAAAAAAAAAAGGTTTTTGAGGAAAACATTTCAGGTTTTTTCTCCATATAGTGGGCTTTAATGGGGATCAATAGGTTGAAGGTCCAAATTGCAGTTTCAATGCAACTCTAGCCAGTGCTGGGCATGTTACTTTGAAAAAGTAATTAGTTATAGTTACTAGTTACTTCTCACAAATAGTAACTGAGTTAGTAACTAAGTTACAACATTATAAAAGTAACTAATTACCAGGGAAAGTAACTATTGTGTTACTTTTTAAAAAATGTTCAAATATGTCAAATTTTGGGATGTCCCCAAAAATACATATGGTAAATGAATGAAATGGACACTAAATAGAATAAATTATTATTATAAAACATTGTACACTAATCTACACTATTTTAATGTTGCAATTCATTTGATTTACTGAAAAGAATAATGCAGTTAGTAACGCCGTTATTTCCATCACTGGTTAAAATATGAAATAAACTTGAATGAACATCAGAAGGTATCGTTTCGAAAGCTTAAAGACGTCAATAGACACCATTTTTGAGTTGAAGTCTACCAATGTTAATGTACTCTTCTGTCTGGTTTGTTCATCGAACATAATGGCAGATTATGCATTATGATTGGTCAGATCACCTGTCAATCAAATTCCCAGAGAAGGGTCAATTGTCTCATTTTCTTTTTTGGACCAGATATACCTTAAGACACATCTAAGATGTTCATGTCTTTCTTTCTTCAGTCGAGAAGAAATTAAGGTTTTTGAGGAAAAAATTCTTTCTCCATATAGTGGACTTCAATGGGGATCAATGAGTTGAAGGTCCAAATTGTAGATTCAATGCAGCTTCAAAGGGCTCTACTCGATCCCAGCCGAGAGATAAGGGTCTTGTCTAGTCTTGAATCACATATGGGTGAGTAAATTATCAGGAAATTTTAATTTTGGAGTGAACTAATCCTTTAACAGTAATAACTATATATATTTATTCACTTAGTGCTTACAAATCATATCCATCAACTGTTACACTTTATGTATATACTACCTATTATTAACTGTCAGTTCTGTTTTTGCTCTGTGTACCTTGATGTATTATTGTCTGCATTTATTGTCTATATTTACTGTTGTCTTTTTAGCTCTTGCAAGATCTCCTATGTATCACTGTTGTTTTCCTGAAGGAAGCGTTTCAGGTTTTTTATCCATTGCCATGTGATGTGCTAAAAATGACAATAAAGTTGACTTTGACTTGGAACCTCCTCTCCAAATTCAGCACTGCACATTTGCGAGAGTAAATTAGCACTCCAAACAGGTCTGACACTAGTATTCTGCTTCTGTGTGAACACAGTGAAAAAACCCACCAACACATTTAAGGCAGAAGAAGCAGCTACAGGAAAATAGAGACAATGATAAAGAGGAAGAAAAGATACTACAGATACTAAATGAAAGATAATATGACTTGAGAGAGAAAACATAGTTCCACTTAACACTTAAAAAAAAGAAAAGAAAGAGAAAACAGCTGGGAAAAAAAAAAACAAGCACTCTGTTTGTGCTTCTGCCATCTGTTTAATTTTCTGCCTCAGAAATCTCGGGAAGCTCTCGCTACATTTCAAACCCTCCCAGCCTCAGCCTCTCAAGCGAGTCTCTGTGAACTGATGTTTTAGTATGCGGCTGGAGAAGCGGTGCGTCCTCCGCCCTTTAGAAGTGGAGCATGTTGAGCACTCTTCTTTAAATAATGGTGCTAAGACCCTGCTGGGTTCTGCACCGCATGAGGCACGAGATCAGAGCAACGAGGAAGTCATATTTGACGTTTGCTGCTCTGTCTAAACCCTTATTCATATATCTGTCTATACCTCTCCCCTAATATTTGTTTTCTTTGCTTCCCTTATTTGACCTTTTGATTGCAGCATCTCTCTTCCTCTCCCTCAATTGCGTGCCCTCATTCCTCTGCTCTTTGAAATGTTAATTCTGTCATCAGGTCTCTTGCCTAATTGGCTGCCTCCTTGTTTTAATTAGGTATGTATGACTTGAACTAACAAGAAGTCCCTTGACTCCAGCGTGTTGTGTGTGTGTGAGTGAGAAAGCGTGACATTATGAATTTCCTGTTTTTAGGACTCCGTATTATGTGTCTGGCCCTCGCGTAAGGTACATCTCTCGTGTTGTCGTAGTGAGGGCACGAGTTCCCCGCGGCTGTGCTGTTGTTCCCAGAGAAGTTAATCTGACTGTACGACTGAGCTGACGGTCATGGGGTCATGTTTGTCCTATTACGGCTGCATTTGCCCTCCACCTTTATAAGAAGCTGGACAGAACAGGATCAGGATGATACTGTTTCCCTGTTTTAGTAAAAAGTGAGAACCAAGCTAACTTTTGACCTACCCTTGTGAAAGTTCACCATCATTCATCATATTTATATAGAAAACATTATAAGTAAAAACTGAATGTAATGTTTTTGGACATTTCACTACATTTTAAACTGCAATTTAATGAAAATGCATTATAGTTTACATTTATATTAATGCAATTAGCTGAACTTTAGAGTGCTTTTAACCACTTACTGTAAGTAGGACATCTTTATATTACAAATTACTTGTCTTTGAGATATGGTTAATGGATTAGTTCACTCCAGAATTTCCTGATAATTTACTCGCCCCTCTGTCCCTGTGTCATCCAAGATGTTCATGTCTTTCTTTCTTCACTCGAAAAGAAATTAAGGTTTTTAAGGAAAACATTACAGGATTTTTCTCCATTTAGTGGATTTAAATGAGAATCAGCGGGTTGAAGGTCCAAATTGCAGTTTTAATGCAGCTTCAAATGGTTCTACAAGATCCCAGCCAAGGAATAAGGGTCTTATCTAGCTAAATGATCGTCCATTTTCTAAAAAAAAAAATTGCATAGTCACATTGGGAAGGTCACACGTGATGTAAGCAGAAGTACAGACCCAGTGTTTACAAAGCGAACGTGCAAAGAAAGTCAAATTTTCATTTTTAAGTTTTTTAAGTCGGAGGAGAAAATGAGAGTTTTAAACCTTTCTGAACCAATGAAGAACTAACCGCGCATGACCTTTCCAACATGATTATGTAATACGTATGCACTTTAAGACTTCAAAATAAGTGAAACTGCAATTTTGATCTTTAATCCGTTGATTCCCACTGAAGTCCACTATATGGAAAAAATCCTGGAATGTTTTCCTCAAAACCTTAATTTCTTTTTGACTGAGAAAAAAAGACATGAGTAAATTGAAAGGAAATGTTATTTCAGAAGTAAACTAATCCTTTAAAGTGCACTGCCAAATGTACTGACAAGCATTTATGGTAAACCAAAGTATACATTAATGTGATTTCTATTGAAACTTATTATATATGTCATGTATTTCAATTTACAATTATTACAGATTTGTAATGATGAGATTGCAATTTAGTACGTTTAAATGTAATATTGAATTATGCAGTAAAGTTAAAACCACAGTATAATTATAAACACAGAAGTTTTAAGATTTGAAGTACACATTCAGTTCAATTAAGCACACTTCTTTTTCACAAAGTTACAGTGGATGCTTTTCTACAAAGTCCTTGTGGCGTCAGAAAATGAGAGAGAAAATGAGTGTTTTAAACCTTTTTGAACCGAAATACACAATGAAGAACTAACCGCACATGACTTTTCCAATGTTATTATGTAATACGTACGCACTTTAAGACTCCAATCCATGTTCTTAACTAAGAAAACTTAGAAAATACTGTCTCAGTCTGATTTTCATTTACACTGGTGTTTTAGGAAGCCAGATAAATTAGAATATAATAATAATAACAACAATGACAGTAATAGCCATGCATTGTAAAACAATTGCACTGCAAAATATATATTATTTTTTGATTTACACTACAGTAGGGATATTACAATACTTCTTTCCTAATTTCTACACTTGAAAAATATTTTGAATTTGGACTGCAGTAACGTTACCCATTTAAACCGCTAATCCTGCACCTTTAAGCTTTTATTTTGACGGAAACGACAGGAGAGCTTTTATTTTGAAGGAAAACGCCAGCTTCCAGTGAAAAGAGGTTTACAAAAACGTATCTCACTACAAATCTAATGAAATGCTGTAATCATCTGTATTACTGGTGGCTGTTGCATTCCCAAATGCACATTAAACTAACGGCACATGCAATAAACGAGTTCACTGCATTCATTCACTGTGAACGGAGACGTTCTGAGGCGTGGAAAACACCGGATCACACGCTGATCGCCTGAAGGAAGTGTGTGTTTCGCTTTGAAACAAGAAGCAAAACAGACTTGATGAAGGGATTAAGCCATATTGTGCTTTCGCTTTTAGTTTGTTTGACAGATACAGTGTCAAAGCATAATGGACCAACTTTAAAGGCCTTTTATGTTAGAATTATAATAAATATATTTTAAAAACTACACTTTTTTGTTGTCATGTGACTACAATGATATTGATACAGTTCTGCTATCATAATATCACAATATAAGATGCATTGCAGAGCTAGCGCAAGACAAGCATTTGTAGAAAATGACAGATCGTTTTGCTAGATAAGACCCTTATTCCTTGATGGGATCATGTAGAGCCCTTTAAAGCTGCATTGAAACTGCAATTTTGACCTTCAACCCGTTGATCCCCATTGAAGTCCACTCTATGGAGAAAAATCCTGGAATGTTTTCCTCAAAAACCTTATTTTCTTTTTGACTGAGAAACGAAAGACATGAACATCTTGGATGACATGGGGGTGAGTAAATTATAAGGACATTTTATTTCAGGAGTGAACTAATCCTTTAAAGTGCACTGCCAAATGTACTGACAAGCATTTATGGTAAACTAAAGTACACATTAATGTGATTTCTATTGAAACTTATTATATATGTCATGTATTTAAATGTGCAATTATTACAGATTTGTAATGATGAGATAGCAATTTAATACGTTTAAATGTAATATTGAAGTACGCAGTGAAGTTAAAACCAAATCACAGTATATTACTTGTAAGAGTTGAAGTACACATTCAGTTCAATTAGGCACGCTTCTTTTGCACAAAGTTATAGTGCATGCTTTTCTACAAAGTCCTTGTGGCGTCAGCGTTTAAACCGAAAACTTTTTCATTACCAGACCAATCTGTAACCATTATTCCAAAAGCTGTATGCATTTAGTTTTTTATTTATGTTATGATTTTGTACAAATGACAGCGTAATCGCTCCTATGTGACATTTCATATTTTAATGGTATTTACAAAAACTGCAAATGACTTTTTGTTAAATGTCCCATCTGGATTGGATGTATAAATAAATTCGCCTTTAGGTCTTTCTCAGAGAAATGTTTTCTGCATGGTTGCCCCCAGAAATGTCAAAACTTATGAATGCTCAGACAAATAAGATCAGGTGTCTCATTAAAGAGAGAGAAAGCTGCTTTGCGAGTCTGTTTTTCAGCAAAAAAAAAAAACTGCTTGAAAGCAGAATAATAGCCACTATTTATGAAAACGCTAAATTATATCTAGCACATGATTTGTTTACCGCAATACATTTCAAGATTGGAGTCTATGGACCGCACTAATAGTGCTATAGGAGTAAACAAGTCAAAAAAAGGCTGCTTTAAATTCAGTACTGTTGAGAAACACTTGAAAAGGATTGTAAGAGATGAATACAAAACCAAAAGTGAGCCAATATCAGCTTTATTTTCGTTGCAGTATAGAGAAATTGAGTTATTTCTCAAAAGCTATATAGACAGAATAGTTGGGGAATGATGGGAATTGAGTGATCTGGATGGCTTGTGAGCGAGAGATCAGCAGGGGGTCTCTCGCATGCATCTGACTGCAAGAACATGGCACAGATACGCCTATCACATGACAGAAAGAGAGAAGAAGACCGATCTGAAGGAGTGAGAGAGTGAGAGATCGCAGAAAGAGTGTCAGCTTTACGACTTCTAATGCATTAAGTGTTTCCATACGTCTAGTTTTCAAAGATCATACTTTAGTGGATTATTCACATCAAATGCTATATATCTGTCGCATCTGACTGGAAACACTACCAGTTTTTCTTATGGATGTGTATGATGTATTCTGTATGTTGTGATACGTGTGATACGAGCTTCTTTTTTATCTAGCGAGCTGTGTCATTATGCAAGCTGACCTATCTTTGCTATAATCAGATCAGCGCGCACACAAAATAATCCAGAAACAACTGAAAAACAATGCCAAATTCATTCAGCCAAAAAGAACGAGGGGGAGAAAAAAAAGCAGGAAAATCACCAAACCTGCTTGTGGAAATGTGCTGAGGATGAGAGGGTACTGAAGTTCATGCCTTAGGATGTCTGCGTTCATCTGGGATGCATATTTCATGCTTTGTCAAGCTGTTTATGGCTGCTTGTGGCTCACTTTTTCTTTATCTCTCTCCCTCTCAAGTCGGTCTTTATCGTCTTTAATGAGGGCATGGGGGAAAATGTACATTTGAATATCTAAACATTCTCAGTTCACACAACCTAACCACAAAACATCACAAAAACATTTAAGCAGCATTACAAAACTGTGATGTTCTGGGATGAACAAGCTGCATTTGTTGACTGCATAGAATTCTGCAGCATAAAGCTTTGTAAATTAGCTGACAGCTGAGAGTATTTGCGGATACGCAGAAAGACAGAGGACGTGGAGGTGTACCATGACCTGGAAAGCTTGTGTGTGCAAGTTTGTGGCTATGCACTGTATGAATCAGACGATGCACAGGGTAATGAGATCCCTATTTAAATCTTCTTGGAAATGTATGACTTGGCAAACCTGTTCTGAATGCATATGATTCAGCAGGGTTCTTCTTTCTTTCTCACAGTCGCCCTGTTTATTTGATTATGAAAATTGGTGTAAAAAACCCCACTATATTCAGAATAATAATGATGAAATAAAAAAAATCATACAACCAATGCTACATGATTAGAGTTTTTTTTTATGCTTTTCAAGAGAAAGCACTAAAAAGCACTAAAAAATTATAATAAAAAAATAGCAAAAATAATTCCAATTCGTAAGTGTGTATATATATTTTGTTAAAATATACTAGTTAGAATTACACTACCAGTCAAAAGTTTTTGCACAGTAAGATTTTTAATGTTTTTTCAAAGTCTCTTCTGCTCTCTAAGCCTGCACTTACTGTATTTGATCCAGTACAGCAAAGTACAGCAAAAACAATCATTTTTACATATTTTTACTATTTCAAATAACAGTTTACTATTTGAATATATTTTAAAATGTAATTTATTTCTTGTGATTTCATTATTATTTTTAGCATAATTACTCTAGTCACATGATCCTTCAGAAATCATTCTAATATTCTGATTTGCTGCTCAAGAAACTGAGTAGATTTTTTTCTGATTGCTTTGATGAATAGAAAGTTCAGAAGAACAGCATTTATCTGAAATAGAAATCTGTTGTAACATTATAAATGTCTTTATCATCACATTTGACAAATTTAAAGCATTCTTGTTAAGTATTAATTTCTATAATTTCATTCCCCCAATAAATAAATAAATTGTACTCAACTGTTCTAAATTTTGATGATAATAATAATAATAATAATAAAACAGCATATCAGAATATTAGAATTATTTCTGAAGGATCATGTGACACTGAAGACTGGAGTAATGATGACTAAAAAGTTAGCTTTGGTCACAGGAATATTCAAATAGAAAACAGTTATTTTAAATAGTAAAAATATTTCAGAATTGTACAGTTTTTGCTGAACTTTGGATCAAATAAATGCAGGATTGATGAGCACAAGAGACTTCTTTAAAAAAACATAAAAAAACTTTTGACTGGTAGTGTACATTTACAGCCTTTACATCTCAGTTCATTTAAATTCTGCTTCCTTAAATTAAAATGTGCAATTCTCCATCCTGTTTGCTACCTCAACCCAACCTCAATTCGAATTTTGGAATCCAATTGGAATTTAAAAAAGCTAAAAAAATTCTGAAAGCAGCATCTCTGATGTTCAGATTCATGTTTATAAATTAGTTACTACAACAGACTTTGCAAAAAGGGCCAATTAATTTCTTGTGTTTTCACTCTGCAAGTTGTTGTCGATCTGTGGCGTTCATCATTCATTACAGGGGGATGGATATAGTCACGACACACCATGCGCTTCCAGTGTTCATTAGATGATTTTTGCATTGAAAATTATCATCTACTTATTTTTTATAAACCATCTCACAGGGCTCTTTATATCCTTTTATGTGTCTCATGCCTTGCATTAAACAAAAATTACTGTGCATAATGATGCTACTATCCAAATAATAACACACTACACATGCAGTATATCTACATCCAGTACTTCCAAAACATAATATGCTTTGAATCACAGTGTAAGGTCATGTTACAGCAGAGAGTCGTGTGGTATGACTAATGCTGTTTGGTGTCATACATCATTGTAAAAGGGAGTGTGAAAAGGGCAGAGGTCAAATAGTGATTCATAGCCACAAATCTTTCAAATTATAGTCATAGGTGCATTTATGATAAAAAAAAGACACATTTCATGGACATCATGTGAATCAGAGTAATTGAATAAGCTGTCAAAATGAATATCTTTGCTATCCAAAAATACTGAATCAAGTGTTTGATTGCCAGGCAATCTGACCAATCATGACGCAGAATCTACCAATTTTCCTGACAAACAAACCAGACAGGAGAGTAGTTTATCGTGGGTGGACTTGAACATGAAAAATAGTGTGTATTGACGTCTTTCCACGATTAAAACAAGATACCTTCTGGTGTTCATTCATGGTTATCTTGTGCTATAAGAGGAAGAGATTAAAGATTAAAGAGCCACAAAACGCTATTGTTTGCATTTCTTAAAAAAAAAGACAAAATGTGAAAGCTGAAACTTAAATTGATAACCAAAAGTCTTGTCTGTTGGCATGTTGTCAGTATTTTTCACTTTGTGAGAACATACTTGTTGTACGTAGCAACACTAACAAAGAGGAGTGGGTCTGTGCAAAGGGTCAATTGTCTTGTCTACAGCTCGCTTGATAAAGTCACTTTTACATTCACTGACTCATCAGCCCACTTGTGTTTTGACTCAGGGGTCCACAGGTCCACCGAAACCATTAGTCAGCGCAGGTTTGCCTAATATAGTCATTTGTCGAGCGGTGAGATCATGCAAAAGAGGTTGTTTCATGAGAGCTATAGGGAGTACACAAATGCTCCCTTGTGTGGCTACTGCAGTGCTCTCGGAAACAACAGCTCAATATAGCCACCAGCCTCCTTCAGGCTTCACATGCTCCCCATTAATAAGCAGAAAAGCTCTCTGGTCCTTCACTTCATAAAGGGACCTTCAGTCAGAGAGGGCAGCCAGTAATCACGACAGAGTTTGGAGCTCTTAATGAAACACCAGAACACACTCCCCAGACCCTGATATTAATTACCACCTCAGCTATGGAAAGACAGTCTGTGTTTCCACATCTCACAAGTGCTCTCACCTCAAGATCAGTCTCAGCGTGCGACTACAACTCTGTCATTTCAGAGAGCTCACTTAGAGCTCAACTCACCTGGCTCACTCTGGCTCCAACGTGAGATATCATCTCATTGCGACACCAAATTCTGTCACTTTTTAAAGTAGTATGCCTTCAGTTCTTTTGACATGTACTGTAGGAACTATGTAGATTCTACATGCAATGTATGATGATAGACATATAAAACCATAAAATTAAAGATTAAGTTGGCATTTAGTCCATTTAAAGGGAACTGAAATATAAGCTAGTATACTCAATAAAAGAAAAACTGTTTCCACAAAACTTCTGTCATTAATTGTTGTTAATAGTAGTCATTAATTACTCATCTTCATGCTATTCCAAACCTGTGAGACCTTTGCTCATCTTCGGAACAAACATTAAGATTTTTTTTTTTTATGAAATCCGAGAGCTTTCTGACCCTGCATAGACAGCAGCGCAACCAAGCGGCAACCTCCCGTTCTCTATTGAAACCAACACGGAAGTGACTTAAACTGCAATTCATCGACTGGCCGCCAGAGACTGGCTCCAAAAGGTAGTCAATCCCATTGACTCCCCATGTTAAAATGCCCAACTTTACAGCAGAAAAAAATATGTTTACAGCCTGGTACAAAAAGTAGTTTTGGTCTATATAGCTAATTTTGCCCTTCATGTCAACTGTGAGGGGGTGAATTTTTTTATAACTCATCCGTTTAAGTTACATTAAGCCTTTCGGTTCTGCATAATTAAGGGCGTGGCCACTTGAGTGACAGGTGGATTGCCGCTGATGTCACCCTGTTGCACTAGACAGGCGTGGTTTCAGCAACCAGCTCCACCCACGTCCCACCTCTTTACCCATTTTCGATTATCCGGGAGTGACGCAGAAAGGTACTAAGTACATCCTTAAAATAGTCCATGTGACATCAGTTGTTACCTTAATATTATGAAGCTCTTTGTGCACAAAGAATCTTATCTTACGGGTTTGGAACGACATAAGAAATTGATGACAGAATTTTTTATTTTGGGTGAACTATCCCTTTAAAGGAACACTCCACTTTTTTTGGAAATAGGCTCATTCTCCAACTCCCCCCGAGTTAATAAGTTGAGTTTTACCGTTTTGAAATCCATTCAGCCGTTCTCCTGTTCTGGCGATATCACTTTTAGCATAGCTTAGCATAGATCATTGAATCCTATTAGACCAATAGCATTGTTAGCATAATAGCATAAAGTTTCGATTTTTTTCCTATTTAAAACTTGACTCTTCTGTAGTTATATCGTGTACTAATAGTAGCGGAACATGTCTAACTGACCCTAAATGTTTTAAACAGAAGTTTATGAAGATATATGCATTTAACACATTTGTTTTAAATCTGAAAAAAAAAAGTACAACCAAAATTATACAATTTTCAGTAGTCTCTAACCAGCAACTGCAATAGAAGGTTTGCGTTTATGTTAAAATTTGGTCAGTTACGAGATGCATGGCCATACTGGCAATACTGGGATGTAAGCAACAGCATAAATTGTACGGTTAATGTACTACTGAATATGTTGTTCTGCTAATTTATGCTGTCTAAACCATGGGAAAACTGTGTGGAAGCTGCTAATCATATAGAAAAGGACTTAGTGAGTGGAAAAGAGTGCAATATTATGACAAACTAAAATTAATAGGTGGTAAAGATACATACAGTACTAAGATATTAGCCTAATATTTCAACTACCTGACCGGAAATGATAAGAACAAACACGAATGTTTTCAAGATTCTTGCCCTGGAAATCCTGGTTCAAATCCTGGTTTGGCCAACCACAAACACCTTTTGTTCCTCAGACAGTTTTTGCACACTTCTCCTTGACTTGTTATAACCTTTGGCAGTCTATAGCACTCCAAATGTTTTTCCCAGTCCGACCAATTAATACAGCCCAAAACATGACAATAATTGACTATTTTCAGCAGCAATAATTAGCAAAATATGTGAGTTTCGTTCTGTTCAGTGGCTTTGTTTACATTCAGTGGCGCCAATATGGCTGATGGATGACGCGTTGTGAAAACACTCCCATTGGTGTAAACTAAAAGCTATTGGTCACCAGATTAAAGGTGCATTTAGTCATTTTTGTACATGTTGTGCTTATTTGGCAACCATACTGGAATGACACCTAGTGGTGTGGATGAAACACCACACAAACCACAATAAATGAATTCAGCAAGCAAAAGGGCCTGCTGAGAAGAGGGTTACAGAGAGATTTTCAAAAGTACTACTTTTTAAAAAGTGCACCTTTAAAACAAACATACTGTCCCAACTTTCTATGAGTTTAATGTTACTGTTACGCATCAAGCAGTTAAAATGGCTGGCTCCCATTCTGCCAGTCTGGCAAGCGGTGCTATACTCATTAAATATATGTTTGGAGCGAATAAGCAGTTTGCGCGTGTAAATCAGCCGCTGTAGAATGAGCTGTACGCCGCTAATGGAGAATGTTGGCCTGTGGGGCTGAGTAAACACATGGCTATTTTTAAAACACAGGCTCTGGATCAGCAACAATGGCAGACGACTCTCATAACACCGCATGCATAAAGTATACATCATTCATTATGTACTCCATTACAAGAAAGCGCAGTTACTGTTTTAGGCTACGCTCATGGTTCTCAGTCCATAAACACAGTTCAGTTATGTAAAACAGTGACGAATGCATTCTATAACCAAAGTTACTACGTCATGACCCATTTTTAGCAGTCAAAACTGCATTAAAATAGTTAATTGTATGAACGTATGTATAAACGACAACCCCTACATTCACACTATCATTACATCTACAGTTAAGAAAAAAAAAATCCGCAAAGATGCAATTCAAAGTCTTGATATTTACTATCATTATCTGTCACTATGGTTGCAGCTATTACTCGAGGCTATCGAGAGAAGAGGATTGACCTTGGTTCCTCATTCATACAGACAGCATTCGATCCGCTCCCGTCTGCTATTGTATGTACAGGGCAATTTCACAGACACACCTGTTAGTAAATACGGCTGTCAATCCCAAACACTGACACAGCCTCGCAAACCCCTTCTCTCACATTCATTTTCTCCAGAACCGTACACGGGCTTCTGGGTCCTTTCGACCTTCTCTTCTCTAGCGTTCTGTCCTTTCGATTCAATTACAAATACCCTCCCCTCCTCCTTGCAAGCCTGTCACTTACCATGTGGAACGGCTGAGAGTGTGAACAGCACAGTTTAGACGCGCCTCAGAAGATGTGTGCGTGTTTGCGCACTTTACTTGCCGTCGAGTCTCTGAGGACTTGTTGAGTTTACAAAATAAGTGTCTATAAGCGCCTGTTCAGTCACTTTTGGCCCTGCAATCTACAACATGTGTATCAGTGTGTCTAACATCTTTCACAACAGCATCAATCACGGCACAAACTGCTGTTTACCCTGTCTGTCACACTGATACGCGATCCGTACAAACTCTCGGGAGAGATTTCCACTAGTCGTTTTGTCGCTGAGCCATGCGCTCTGTGTAATAATGTCCTCCCCCACCAACAAAACCTTTCTTAAATGCAAGGCCATCTGCTTGTGGATTCCAGAATAGCACAGGACCGAGGGTACACATGTGAGGATAAAGAATTCATGTTATTCTTCATGACAGTTCTTTGTAGCTCAAACCAAAGCCGCGGATTAATCTTACACGTCGACACAGAGAGACAGCACATGTTGCAATACTTCACAACGGTGGAGATGCACACGCATCAAAGTAGCACACATCCACCAGATCTGAGAGGGTTTGTGGAATATGACAAGAGATGAAGAATTTAACAATTTCATTAATTATGATGACCATTTTTTTCACTTTTAATGATTATATACACCACCATTCAAAGGTTCGGGGGCTGTAAAATGCTTTAATGTTTTTGAACAAAGTCTCTTATGTTCACCAAGGCTGGATTTATTTAATAAATTACAATAAAACCAGTAATATTGTGAAATTTTGTTGCAATTTTAAAAGTTTCCTATTTTAGCCTATTTTAAAATGTAATGTTCACTCTGAAAAATAAACGTTCCAAAAGGGGGTTTTTGCAATGGTGCCATTGAAGAACCATTTTGGGTTCCCCACAGAACCTTTCAGTGAACGGTTCTTAAAGGAACCATGCTTTTCTTAGTGTGAAGAACAACTTAATAATCTAAAGAGCCTTTTTCACTGTAAAGAACCTTTTGTGGAATGGAACGGTTAGAGGTTCTTTATGAAAGCGGTAAAGCAGATGAAGAAGCTTAATTTCTTTATCTCTGTGATCGCAAAGTGACTTTTTTTGTGATGAATTTTCAGTCATTACTACGTCTTCAGTGTCGCACGATCCTTCAGTAATCATTCTAATATGCTGATTTGGTGCTTAAGAAACATTTCTTCTTATTATCAATGCTGAAAACAGTTGGGCTGCATAATATTTGAGTGAAAACCAAGATAGAAAATCTAGGATTCTTTAAACAGAAAGTGCAAAAGAGCTGCATTGATTTTAAATGGATTTTTATACTGTAACATTATAAAATGTCTTAACTATATATTAATAAATATGAAAAGCCTGTAGACTGATTTTTATGTGAAAGACATCTAAATGTGACATTTACAAGCGCTCCCTAGAGCCTCTCACCTAAAATGAATCCTTATTCTCCACTGTAATGTCAATTTGTCATGTCAAGAAAAGGGATTCATTCAAACTATAGTCTAACATAGCCATATTTCCACATACATATAGTCTCAAGTACACTTTATAATCAAACTATCAATGCAATTTTAATTACCTGTCGACATGATGCCGGTGAATTGTGGTGGTGGTGCAAAAATATCCACATGGCTTTAATCAGATTCTTTCTTTACTGCTCTTTTCTCACTGCTGTCACTTTCGTTGTGTGTTTATTTTATTAGTAGCAGGAAAGCATGCACCACATATTCATCCAAATGCCGCTCTCAGTAGCTTGGATGTAAACGGGATGTTCATTATCAGTTTATCACTGTAAAGGTATTTCCAAATTCTTTTTTTTTTTTTTTTTTACTTCTAAGCGAAGAACAAAAAATAACTTTGCAATGAGCATATCGTAAAGAAACCCATTCAGAATTGAGAGATACAGTTGAAGTTAAAAGTTTACATACACCTTGCACCTGCAAAATGTTAATTATTTTACCAAAATAAGAAGGATCATACAAAATGCATGTTATTTTTTTTTATGTAGTACTTACTTGAATAAGATATTTCACATATAATACGTTTACATATAGTCCACAAGTAATAAAATAACCCCGTTCAAAAGTTTACATACACTTGATTCTTAATACTGTGCTGTTGAATGATCCACAGCTGTTTTTAATTTTTTTTGTTAAGTGGTAGTTGTTCATGAGTGCCTTGTTTGTCCTAAACAGTTAAACTGCCTGCTGTACTTCAGGAAAAAAAAAATTCAGGTCTCTCGAATTCTTTGGTTTTGCAGCATTTTTGTGTATTTGAACTCTTTCCAACAATGACTATATGATTTTGAGATCCATCTTTTCACACTGAGGACAACTGAGGGACTCATATACAACTATTATAGAAGGTTCAAATGCTCACTGATCCTCCAGAAGGAAACACAATGCATTAAAGGGGTCATCGGGTGCCACATGCACTTTTACAAGCTGTTTGAACTGAAATGTGTGTTGGGAGAGTGTGTACACAACCACCTTAGAATGACAAAGATCCACCCAGTAGTTTACTTTTAATTAAGTAAAATAATTTGTCTCTTTGACCAGATAAAATGAGTGTTTTTTACACTACCATAGAGAATTTTTAATCAAAGTATATTACAAACTTTTCATTTGGACCCTAAAGCATCATATTAACTTGTGGAAAACGGGCATCCAATGTCCCCTTTAAGAGTCGGGGGGTGAAAACTTTTGAACAGAATTAAGATGTGTAAATTTTTCTTTTTTTTTGCATAATTGTTATGTTTTTTTTTTTCATTTAGTACTGCCCTTCAGAAGCTACAGAGGATAATTACATGTTTCCCAGAAGACAAAAAGTTTTCATCAATTATGAGATTTAAACTTGCAGTTCTGAGAAATAAAGATGCAATTCTGAGAAATAAAGTCCGAATTGAACATTTGTATTTTTTTACTCTTAGAGTTGGACTCAGAATTGATACAACATCACGATTCTGGCCTTTTTTCTTGCAGTTGCGATTGCAATTGTTTATATCTCACAATTGTGAAAAGTTATAATTATGTTAAAAAAGTCAGAATTGTGAGATTCTGTGAGACTCTCGCAACTGTGAGAAAAAAAGTCACAATTACCATTTGTAAACTGGCTTACTAAAGAATGGGGCCTAGAATCATGTTTAGTATTTTGTGCATTACGTGTGTGCAACTGCGAGCACGAGGAATAAGTTGTTGACTGTAGTTCACTTAATGGAATTTTATTCTACATATACTCCCTTGAAATAAATACATTTAAAATGATTATTGATTATCTTTTATGGGCAACAAAAATGCAATCAAAAAAATTGGCCTTAACTACATTTAATAACACCACATAGACTCAGAGTTCAACAAGATCTACTTTACTGGCATCATACCAGCAGCAACACCATATAAAAGCACCCCTCACTCACACTTACATAGTGTATATAGGCACATAGTATCACACATATATATATTAATAGCAGTCACACAAGACTATTACAGGACATGAACAAAAGGTAGTTATGACCAGTTCAGCTGAAATTTAAATCAGATTTAAATTGATCAGAATCCAGTAGCTGCCCTGCATTTTTTTTATTCTCTAATCTGAACTGCCACATTAGACTCATTCATTCAGGAACTGAACTACACTTGACTCAATGTATTTCTCACACTGTTTCAGAATTGCAGCGCTGCAAAATAATTAGTGCAAGAATCTCTGCAAAGTACTGTATGATATTCTGTCCGCATCTGTGAAATTATGCATGTGTGAGAACTGTTTACTGATCCAAATGAATAGGAATGGTTTCACAGTTCCCAAGCCTAAATTTGACTTGTTTAAAACGTATATCTGCTATGAGAGAGCAGACTCTCAACAGTGTCTCGCCTTCAGTGCTCACAGCTCATTTCTGAGTAACTGGTTGGCCATTACGGATCAAATTCTCTGGGTACAATCTATCTCAGACACACATGTCAAATAGCCACAGACGGCCACACGTTGACAGCCTGACTGTGACTGATTCTGTGTGAGCGAAGTGAAAGCACTTCTCCTTCTGTAAGAAAGTTATATTCTCTCACATCCAAATGGCTCTAGCTAGCAAACTGGTCTGCTTTCATTGTACCGGTGGCCTAAATCCAATTTTTTTTTGTTTGCGTGTGACATAGACATGATTATATTTGAACAGCGTGAACATAAAAATCCAATCTTTTAAAATCCAGTTTGGGCCACTTTCATATGTGGCCCTACAACTAATAAATATCCAATCCATGGCAATGCAACCCTAAAAATAATTACATTTTATCCAGTATATGACGCTTTTTAGATACAGATACAGAAGAGAATGTGAATACAGTTTTAAGCTACATTTTTCTCATCAATTCATTTCTTTACAATGCACAGATCACATACTTACAACAACTGGCAAGGAAAATAAAGAATAGATAAAGATTATAACAGACTAATATGAATCAGCCTGAAATGAACTGCCCACAGACTGATGTAACTTAAAAGTAACCAGATATAGACTCAGTATTGATATCAGCAAAGAACCATGGGCCTGTTTTCAACATGACTACACAATATAGAGCCATTTAGATTAAGTCTGAAACAAAAAACCAAGAGCTGCAACTATGTTCCAAACAAGCTCCATCTACCTCAATGGCTTGGGACGGGCCTCTGATCAATACTTTCATTAGAACTCTCAATTGCTGTCTTTTGTCTCTTAAGAGAGAGCACAGAATGACTCAAATTGGTTCATCCTTCCTCTAGAAATCTTTAAGTACATCTTATAAAAAAAGGAAAGTAATTTGACTAAAAACCAATACAATGCAAGTTGCAGAACATTTTCATTTCTTTTCTTGTCAAGCCCCTTTCAACCACAGCAACTTTCCAGAATGATGTTGAATGTTGCTTCTAAAGCATTGTGTAATTAAAGAATTAACTGTCAGTCACGAAGGAGACAGATTCATTTAAAATGAGTCTCTGATGGTGGAGTACAATAGATAGAGCTGGCTGACTTCTCAATTATTTTAGAGCAGGTAGGACCGAACATTTCCTGTGAAATTAGGCCTTTCAGACAAACAGAGAGCACATCCTGTAGAGCAGAAGGATGAAACCTATTAAAATATTAGAAATGGTCAAAGTGCACAATAATGTTCCTATAATAAGGTCAACGATAGAGACACGGTACGATTTAGCCGACACAATCTCGCCACACGCTGTGTCGCCCATTAACCCCCACTGAGAGACAATATCACAGATGATGCACATGTCCACATCTAAATGACTCATCTACGCACAAGCACATAGCCGCTTGGATAAATAAAAACGTAAGTCCCGCTGTACGACATCAAAATCCTCTTAAAAACTCGTTGCTCTCAGGCAAACGATTTGAATAGTCCATAAAGAGATATACAGACAAAGAGGAACACAGAGGGTCAAATTCATTACATTCAACAGCTGCCTCACTTAGTTCAGTGCAAATATCCAGTTTTATTTACTAATCAACCATTAACCAGTTTAATAAAGTGCTACTTGCGCTGAAATAGTGCTGCCCTGTAAGTATTTAAATTAAATCAATATTCTTTTCAACACAAACAGACCTCCTTAGAATATAAATCATCATAATTTATACAACAGTTAGTTTGGATCAAAATGCTCTTTTCTGCAGGTTCATCACACCAGTCGGCGACGACAAGTGACTCTTATGAGCGAATCAGTGAATCATTTAACCAATTTGTTCAAAAACACTGATTCATTTACAAATACATCAACTGTCTTTGTGAGCGAGTTAGTGAATCATTTAACCAATGTGTTTAAAAACATATGATTAATTTACAAATAAATCTTTGTGATTTCAGTGAATCTGCAGGTTCATTACAACTATAGGCGATGACAAGTGACTCTTTATGAGTGAGTTGGTGAATCATTTAACCAATTTGTCCAAAAACACTGATTCATTTACGAATAAATCAACTGTCTTTGTGAGCGAGTTAGTGAATCATTTAACCAATGTGTTAAAAAACATATGATTTATTTACAAATAAAACAACTATCTTTGTGAGTGAGTCAGTGAATCTGCAGGTTCATTACAACCAGTTAGGACAACAAGTGACTCTTATGAGTGAATCAGTGAATCGTTTAACCAATCTGTTCAAAACCATTGATTAATTTATGAACAAATCAACTGCCTTTATGAGTGAGTCAGTGAATCTATAGGTTCATTAAACCAATTAGGACAACAAGTGACTCTTATGAGTGAATCAGTGAATCGTTTAACCAATCTGTTCAAAAACACTGATTCATTTACAAACAAATCAATTGTCTTTGTGAGTGAGTCCGTGAATCTGCAGGTTCATTACCCCAGTCGGTGACGACAAGTGACTCTTATGAGCAGGGGCGGACTGGGACAAAATTTCAGGCCAGGAAATCTCACACTCATCCAGGCCATCCCAAAAACCCACAACAAATTCTGAAACCATGGACAATATTTTTTTTTTTTTGTAAAGCCATTATTATTATCACATAAAAAGTATAATCCACTGGCTGGTGCCACGCAAAATAATTAAAGATTATCTCTTGAACTTCCATTTACCTTTTTATAAAAATTTAAGTATTACATTAGAACCATGTGCTTATTGTTTTATCTTGCCCAAATGTCAAAACTGTTGGCCTACAATAATAGCTACATCTTGAATATATCTTTAGTAAAATCCTAATACTGAATATTCTTTTGCATTATCATGGGTCATGTTTTGTCCTTAGGAAAATTAACCATGGTTTAATTAGGCCTATGGTGAAAGTGTAGTAGTAACTGTGTTTTTTTTTTTTTTTTGGCATTTTGATTACAATTTGTATAACCAGAGTTTTACTACAAATACCATAAAGTGTAGCAAAACCTTTATTAATTTGTGGTTACCATAGTTTAACTATAGTAACAATGGTTTTTGGTTTTTAGTGAAAACATGGTTCATTTTTCTAAGGATTGTATTGTTGTTAGCCTTAGCTCCCTCTAAACGTGTTATAAAACAATCTGAATATTTGTCTGCTAAATTCCTACTCTTTACAAAATTATGCCATTTTGTTAATTTTGCAGCAAACTGGCTGCTATTGATAATATTTGCAAGCAGTTTAATGCTTAACTAAGAAAACAAAACTTCAATAGTCTATTTACAGATGTATCTGAACTGTAAATGAAGTACTGAACAGGACAGTTTCGACTCTCTGCTCCACCTGGGCGCTCCATTCTCGAGTCTTGCATTCTTTTGGCGGACGCGCGGATGGGCGGAGCGTGCGCGTGGCGAATTGCGTTGTCAGTCAAGACGAACCGGATTACGATTTATTAGAGTATTATTATTGAATGGCGAATTTGGAAATCATCACTTTAGTCCATTCGGCAGGCAACAGAAACAACAACAACAATATATATATATGAAAATAAAATATAAATAAAAAAATGGCAGCAGGCCAAATTGGCTGCCGGGCCACCGGGAATTGTCCCGGTTCTCCCGATGGCCAGTCCGCCCCTGCTTATGAGTGAATCAGTGAATCATTTAACCATTAAAATGGATTCATTCAGTTAAGAAACACGGCTTCTGCATATTTCTTATAGATGCTTCCTGCTTCCTTTCTGCATTTTGCAAAAACAGACTAGCAAATGAATACTTTTTTTTAGCAGTAAAGATATTTATTATGTTACAAAAGATCTAAACTTTTTTGAAAGATTTTACTTCCTATTCATCAAAGAACACTGGAGTAATGGCTGCCTAAAATTCAGCTTTGCTAACACAGGAGTAAATTACATTTTAAAATATATTCAAATAGAACATAGTTTAAATTATAGTAATTGACACTATTACAGTTTTTACTGTATTTTTTTTATCAGATTTTTGATCAAAACATCTTACCAACCCCAAACGAGTGCATATATGTGACCCTGGACCACAAAACCAGTCATAAGGTCAAATTTTACAAAACTGAGATATATACATCACATGAAAGCTCAATAAATAAGCTTTCTATTGATGTATGGTTTGTTAGGATAGGACAATATTTAGCCAAGATACATCTATTTGAAAATCTGAAATCTAAGGGTGCAAAAAATCAAAATACTGAGAAAATCACCTTTAAAGTTGTCCAAATTAAGTTCTTAGCAATGCATATTACTAATCAAAAATTACATTTTGATAGGTTTACAGTAGGAATTTTACAAAAAATCTTCATGGAACATGATCTTTACTTAATTTCCTAATGATTTTTGACATAAAAGAAAAATCAATAATTTTGACTCAAACAATGTATTTTTGGCTATTGCTACAAATATACCCCAGCGACTTAAGACTGGTTTTGTGGTCCAGGGTCACATATGTGCAAAGAAAGTGCACTCATGATTCTTAGTGAATTCCCCCTGATGGGAACCCATTTCCAGCTGCGTTCCAGGAGGGTGGGATGGATAGATGGATGCAACGGTAGAGCTGCAGCTCTTGTCGATGTGAGCAGAGTCAGGCAGGGCAGGACAGGGGTAGAAACAGCACTCTTAAGCACTGTTGTCAGGCAGTAATAATAGAGTTCCTGTGTTAATCGCTGTGGGTGGAGAGGCGGCCATTATGTTCTTCTCAACAGTACAGTCGCTACTCACATGAACCACACATGCACACTCATTGTGTATGTGTGCCTTCCCTAAAGGTCCTGGTTTAATGTGCTCCACATGACCGACCTTTACTGTCAACAGAGTGCCACAGCAGTCATTACGGAATAGCCATTTCACACATACATACACACATTCACCTCTCATGGGCCAAGCAAGGAGAGACACCTCACGCAATATGAGTTTTCCCCCTGCGGTGATACAGCCAGAGGGAAGATCAGCAGATGAGCCCTCACAGCCTCTTACTAAACATGGAAGGTCACCTGTGCCCCTAAACACACACCATCTACACACAAATCACACAACCTTCTCTCTCCCTCACTTTCCTAGTCTCTCTTTCAGTGACTGCTTTGTGGTTTCTACAAAATTATCCTTAATTTATTATTAAAGCATACATAACACACACAGTTTCTGCCAATTTCATGGTAGTCTTGAGTATAGAGTAGTATTGCATCAGATTTATAAAAGACAGGCACAGCTGTATCGCTTTTCTCCAAAAACAGTCGAGCTCCTGGAGGCGTGCAGTGGGTGAACCTAAAGAGCCACGAGCAGCATAGCGATCGTCTGCAAGCTGTGACATCGACATAAATAAAACAGGAACAAAAACTTTATTGACTATGGCTAAAAATCAGATACAGCCATATATATTTGATCCATAATTGGATCCCTGCAATGTCCGTAACCCGAATGAAGCACACTGACAGGCGCGCTCTTGTTCTCGCTGAGTGTGCGAGCTCTTCTGGGAGAAATGCCCATACAGGTAATTTCACCTGTTATGACAACATACAGGACCACACCTGTAAAAAAAAAAAAAAAAAAAAAACTTTCCGAAAAATAAAAGGCACCCTAAAGAAGTCTATTTGGCACAGAAATACTCCAACGTCAAAATGAATAAAATAAAATAGACTGCCCCTTTAAATAAAACATACATTATGGAAATTAATAATAATATACAGACTTATTTAAAAGGGACTTATTAAATGACTTATTAAAAAGAAAAGAAAATGCCTAACATTTATGAATAAAAATAGAGTTATTTAAAAATAAAAACAGATTAAAAAATAATAGAATAACAATAAAAAGTGTTAGTATAATGATTTATTTGTACAGTTTTAACCTTATTTAAGCTTGAAAAAAATACACATTTAAAAATAAAATTTAAATAAAATTAATTAATTAAACATTTAAAATAAAATAAAAATACTGAATCGACTTCAAACGAAGATAAAGTTTCAATGTGTCTCTGCCACATTTAAATCTTTAGCAAAATGTACACTTTTAACTTTTATTTCTTTCTTTCTAACTTAATTTTAAATAATATAATATAATGCAATATAAAATAAAATAATATATAAACTGTTAATAATGTATAATATATAACTGTTAGTGTCATGCGTATTTATTTGTATACATTTAAAACATATTGAACAGTAAGATGTTTTTTAAAGAAGTCTCTTCTGCTCACCAATTCTGCATTTATTTGATCCAAAGTACAGCAAAAATGATACAATTTTCTAATATTTTTACTATTTAAAATAACAGTTTTCTTTTTGAATATATTTTAAAATGTAATTTATTCCTGTAATTAAAGCTGGATTTTTAGCATCATTATTTTAGTCTTCAGTGTCACATGATCCTTCAGAAATCATTCTAATATGCTGATTTGCTGGTCAATAAACAAGTACTATTATCATCATCATCATCATCATCATCATCATCATTCTTTGATGAATATAAAGATCCAAAGATGATCATTTATATGAAATAAAAAAGCTTTGAATGCATAAATTAAAATTAATTAATCAGAATTGATGATAAAGACATTTATAATGTTACAAAAGATTTCTTATTAACTTTCCATTCATCAAAGAAACCTTAAAAAAATACTCAGCTGTTTTCAAGTTAAGAATAATAATAATAATAACAAATATAATGATAATAAACATTTTATGAGGAGCAAATATTAGAATATTAGAATGCGTTTTTGAAGGATCATGTGAATGGTGTAATGATGCTAAAAATTGAGCTCAAAATCAAAGAAATAAATTACATTTTAAAATACATTCAAATAGAAAACAGTTTTTTAAAGAATAAAAAAATATTAAATTTATTTTACTGTTTTTGCTGTACTTTAGATCAAGTAAATCTAGGCTTGGTGAGCAGAAGAGACTTTAAAACTTGTTCATTGTACATTGCATTAAGGTAAGCTGCAAACTTCCTATCAATACAAAAATACAAACAAAAAAAAGTGCCTTGAGGCATGTTGAAACCGATTGATTTTGTTTTATACTGTGCTTACAATGTACAATTCTTAACTGTTTCATTACTTCATTTATTAACTTTAAAAGTTTCCTCAAAAAAAAAAAAAAAAAAAAATGACAGAAATCAAACTAGCTTTGTAGTCCTAGACCTTAGTCCTATAACAGACTCAATACACACATTTGTTCTGCAAGTATTTGTTATGAAGGAAACAAGAAAGCACAGTGTGTGATTTGTGGACTTGCGCCATAACGATGGTCTTCATTATAGGACTGAGGGGGTAAAGAGGGTCACAGCTGAGCTCCAGTGGTCCAGACTCATTAAAGCCTCTCACTGCCATTGAGCTGACTGCGGTAAGCATGAGTAAGCAGGGCCTTTTTCAAGGGAGCAAAGCAAGGCCATTTAACCATTTCATTTTAGTGTTAAAAAGAGCGGAAATCATCTGTGGGACTCTCAAAAACCACTGTACACTTCCTAGACCGAGCTAAATGAAAACGCATTGTCTTGTGTGACTGTATTTGAAAACAAGTGAGGACAAATATCTCTCTACATGCTGAGTGTGTGTCAATGTGTGTGAATAAGAGAGGAAAAAAAGACATGACAGGTCCATCATCATTTACAAAAACACAAACCACAGTGCCTGTCAGCCCGGGGCAGGTCTGATGCTTGTTGAAAACTGCAAACGGATGGAACAAATGCTTTTGCGCTGAATTTGCGCATAGACAGTTTTTCATATGAACTGTTCAACAAGGTTGTCCAAAAGCTGTTAAACAATCAATAGACAAGAAAGGGCCAAAAACTGCATCACGGCTACAAGTAAAGTGTGATTATACCAATTCTCACCTGCTTCCTCTCCTTCGACGCTATGCTGTTTAACGTCTATAAGAGATGAGACTGGTAGAGTCGACTTTTTGTGCAGCCGATCGGGTGTGATCGCCGTAGCAGGTGTGCAGATGTATAAGCGGTCCTGATGCTGTAGTATTTAAGCCTTGGTTGAAATCCACTTGTCGCAGGGAACAGGGGCTGGGAACCAATGAGCTCTGAGCTGTAGATAAGAGATGATGGGAGAGGAAGAGACAGTTAAAGAGCTGGCGCAACTTCTGAATAATGTTGTTTGCGGTGCTGCGAAACCCACTTGGCTTTCTTAATTAGCCTGAATCTAAATAAGGTGGCAGACTTGGCATAGTCTGTCACTTAGTGCATCAGGCAGAGACATCAGAGAAAGAGAGGGAAAGAGAGAGGGGAGAAAAGAGAGAAAGACAGGAGCTGAACTGCTGACAGGCAACGTAGGAACGATGAAAGTGTGAGGGGAGTATGAAATTACAGGGGGAAACTGAGGAAAGAATGACTTTTGAGTTTTAGAATTTGTTCTTTTTGTACTTTGAAGCCGACCATGCGTTTGTGAACTGCCTACTATTATTATTATTATTTGATCTCAAACTTAAAAAAGAAACTTAAAAAAATAATAATGTATGAGGGTTAACTTTATCCAAAGATTACATTATGTTGCATTAAAGGGTTAGTTTACACGTAAATGGAGCTTGATATGTTCATATTTCTCTCCTAATGCAAATTATAAAACTTTTTTAACTGAAGAAAGCAATATTATGAATAGAGGACTCTCATTTTAGCCAGAAGCTGTGGTTTCCATTAAAAACGTCTTGGAGATGAATTGGTTTGTTGCAAATGCACAGCATTTTGCTTCACAAGACGTTAACTGATGGACTGGAGTGGGCTGTTTGAACTCTAGTTCTGACGGCACCCATTCACTGCAGAGGATCCATTGGTGAGCAAATTATGTCATGCTAAACTTCTCCATATATGTTCTGATGAAGAAATAAACTCATCTATATCTTGGATTGCCTGAGGGGGTGAGCATATACTTTCAGCAAATTTTCATTTTTCAGTAACCAATTTCTTCAAAGGAATAGTTAATCCAAAAATGAAAATGCTGTCATTAATTGCTCACCCTCATGTTGTTACAAACCCATAAGACCTTTGTTCATCTTTGGAAAAACAAATTAGGATATTTTTTATGAAATCCGAGAGCTTTCTGACCCTAAATAGACAGCAACACATCTGGACTACAACTGGACAACTTAAAGGATAACTATTGCCAAAATGCAACCTGGGCTGTTTTTTTTTTTTTTTTTTTACTGTAAACGAGACAAACTTATATCTAAAAGCATAATTATGACAAATGAGCCGTTTTTGAGATTGACTGTGATTTCGTTTTGTGGTCAGTGGCCGGTGAATGGAAATACTACGGGCATAAATTTGAGCGCATCAAAATCAATATTTTTACAACACTAAGAAGGCTCGACACGCCATGAAACTTTGCTCGAAGTATCGCCTGGGTCTATACACATGAACTCGAGCATTGAGAACATTGTTTGTGTACACAGAGTTTACTAAAAAGAAAGGTTTTGAACAACTCACTTTCACTGTTTGGGTTTCCGCTCGCAGCCGTCTTGCCAGTCAAGAGGTGTCTTTAAAAATGTCCTTACTACCTTTCTAGGCCTTGAATGTGTCAGTTGCTTTGTTGTCTATGCAGGCTCAGAAAGCTTTTGAATTTCATGAAAAATATCTTAATTTGTGTTTTGAAGATAAACTAAGGTCTTACAGGTTTGGAACGACATGAGGATGAGTAATCAATAACATAATTTTCATTTTTCTTCAACTATTCCTTTGAAAAAATAGGTTACTGAAAAATGAAAAATTACTTAAAGTGTATGCTCACCCCCTCAGGTAATCCAAGATATAGATGAGTTTGTTTCTTCATCAGAACATATATGGAGAAGTTTAGCATGACATAATTTCCTCACCAATGAATCCTCTGCAGTGAATGGGTGCCGTCAGAATGACGTTCAAAAAGTACGACTCCAGTCCGTCAGTTAATGTCTTGTGAAGCAAAATGCTGTGCATTTGTTACCAACCAATTCATCTTCAAGACATTTTTAACTGCAAACCACGGCTTGTGGCTAAAATACGAGTCCTCTATCCATAATACTGCTTTCTTCATTTAAAAAGTCATATCATTTGAATCAGGAGAGAAATATGAACATATCAAGCACCATTTGCAAGAGAAACAGTTCTCAACAAATATGTTGGTGGATTTTTATGTGAGAGGACAACTGGGGATGGACTTTTTCACTGGAGAAAGCATCATTATGAATTGCGGACTAAAACAACGGTTAAAATGTCTAAATGATGGATTTGTTTATTGCAAGCATGCAGCTTTTCACTTCACAAGATGGACTGTAGTCATGTAGATTACTTGTGCGATTGTTTTTATCAGCTGCTTGGACGGCACCCATTCACTGCAGAGGATCCATTGGTGAGTAAGTGATGTAATGATAAACTACATGAAGAAATAAACTAAACTACAGTCAACCCAAAAATTATTCAGACACCAGATATCATAATATTTTTTTACTAGTGGGTGCAGGAGACTCATTCATTTATGTAGCAAAATAAAGTAAACTGTGACATACTATACCCAACAATGTTCATACAAGTCAAAGTGAGAAAAATTTGGGACCAAAATTATTCAGACACTTAGTCCTGACCATGTTTTGCTTAACTGTTTTTACTTTAATTGCTAATGTGACCTTTTTACACCACAGACTGAACAAAATTGGTAATTGGTCAACAAAGTATTGATAGTTGTGTAAATATTGTCATAATAACATTTGTCTGAATTTTTGGTTGATTGTAATTCATTACATACCATTCTATCAAAGTTATCTGACATTATCAAGCTGAATTTGTTCTGACACAGTTTAACTGAGTTCTTGCCATATTTTATTACCATTTTCTAATCTAAACTATAGCAAATAAACTGTGATAATTTGAGAAATGTTAAAGGTGTCTGAATAAATTTTGGTTTGTGCATCTTGGATGGCCTGAAGATGTGTCAGTTCTCACTAAATTTTCATTTTTAGCTGAACTGTTTTGTGTTTAGCAAATGAAAAGGTAACGCACAAGTATATTTATATCATGACAACTCTCTGAATATTTTAGCATGGTAATGGATATGACTATGCTAATGTATTTGATCTATTTGGAATAAATCTGCTACACTGCTGAATTGCTGCTGCTGTTGGTAATTGCTGTTGTTGTAGATTATTGCTGTTGCTGCTGCAAAGCAAGTACAGGAACTTGCTACTGTCAATACATACACCGATACAATGTTGTGAGTATTTAAGACATACTGCTGCTGCATAAACAGCATTCATAATAACTAGGGCCGGGACTTTAACGTGTTAATTTAGATTAATTAATTACACAAAAATAATGCGTAACATTTTTTTTAACGCATTTTAATCGCACTTATTTTTGCACCGCGGAACGTTTCTCACTGGATGAGTTTCGGCGGACCGATTATACTGGAGCACCAACTAGAGCCCTGCACGGGCCTTAAATCTAAGCCCTAGCCCGGCCCTGGCCCGAGACGCACAGGCTGTAGCCCGGCCCGTCTCCGACAGCTTATCAAAAATTTTGGCCCGAGTCCGACCCGAAGCCCGTCTTTTTTTCCGCCAAACAGCTTATACTGTTACAGCCATTAAAATAGACCAGATTTCGTATTTAATAGAAAGTTTATGTTTTTTCGTTTCGGTTTTTTTATCAGAACAATTTAGAGAAAAGTTTGGAGTTTTTTGTTTGTTTGTTTGTTTGTTTGTTTGTTTTTTAAATGTAAGTTAGTTTTTTAAGTGACATCGATATCCAAGCGGTATGTGGTCCACAGTGTGTTTACTCAATTTAACCTATATATCAAATCAACACTTGACTAGTCTACAATGCAATTCACAGATATAAAACAAACATCAATATAGCAAAATGTTAGATTTAAAGTTTATTATCACCATCTCAGAACAAAGGCATTTCGAACAGGGCAGGCAGCTCTGCTGCGCAAAACCGGAACATACAAAGTCGCAGTGGTAAAGTAAACGAATATTGAACAAATATATAAAGAATAAATAATAATATAGAAAACTTCAAAAACACAACTTTACCACGTGGCTGAAAATCTCTATGCGGTATGTGAGCACAGTGGAGCGGCGACAATTTCCCCCGCACTCCTTGCATTTAATAATCGCTCTGCTCCAGCTCCACTCCTCGCTCACTGATATCAGAAACACCGCTCCGCGTCAAAAAAAAAAAAAAAATTAAGTATGTTTGAAATGTAACAGTCCTGTTCATAAAATATAATAAAATAAAATAACAGGAGAGTTTCAAACATAGTGTGCAATATTTGTTCCGACCACAGCTAATAATTGTCAGCATTAAAAGAGTATTGCTGCTTTATCCAGTGCAAAGTTTGTAATGAAAATAATGTAATGTTTTCGTCAGTTATTTTACCTACAGATCACATTATTTCTGATTTGAGTGATCCATCTCTATCAAGCTAAACAGCGGTGGTGGAGCGCTCTTGAAGAGAGTGAAAACCATGACGCTCCGACTTTTAAAAAAATCCGCTCCTTCCTCCATTCAAAATCACACCGCTCCACTCCGCGCTCCGCTCATACTCTGCTATGCGCGAGACATCACTGGCGCTTCCGGGGACGCACGCATGAAATCTCATTAAACTTTTTTTTTTTTTTAAGTTTTTTTTCTAAAGCAGGCCCGAAGCCCGATATGTGTGCAAGTTATGACGTGAAAATTGGCCCGAAGCCCAGCCCTAGGGGCAAAAAAAAGTCGGTCCCCGACGGGCTCGGGCTCAAATGCAGGGCTCTAGCACCAACTAGCGTTCAGACAAAAACAAACCACAGTGAACATGGGAAATTTTGTTATAAAAACGAATGGATGGAAGAGTCGATAAGAGCATGGTTGCATCCTATTGCTACACTTAATGGCAATATTGCACTGGTCTGTTGGACTTGGTTGAACAAAAATAAACAATATTTTGTTGCTTAAGCTTATGTATTCAGTCATTACTCAATGGTATACTAAAAATCCATATGAAAAAACTTACTTCTCACTGTTCTCAGGTCAAATATTTATATGCGATTAAAATGCGATAAATTTCGATTAATTAATTACAAAGCCTCTAATTAATTTGATTATTTTTTTTAATCGAGTCCCGGCCCTAATACTAACCTGTATCAGATCTATACAGGTGGAGCTGAGGAGGTGGAGGGTTTCAGCGGAACTGCGAAAGCATGCTGTGAAATGCTCCAGTGAATGCTAACCAGCCATTTAAATGTAAAGCAGCAAGCTCATTGGCTGCATATGCAATATGAGCCAATCAGCTTGTGCCAAGTAGTTGAACGCTGTGAATATCATCAGTTTGCATTAACGATCCATCAGCCTGCGCCAGAACTTGGCATATCTCTGTGCATCAGTAATAACTATTTCAATGCTGCAAAGTAAGTGTTATAACAAAATAATACATCAATATGGCACTATACACACGTTATTTTAGGTTTAATATAAACAATTGTTATAGCATATAGTATGTTTTTTACTATATCTATCAGGGGGTACATAAAAACATATGAAGACTCCTGCGTTAAAGATTAAAACCAAGGTGGTACAATAAAATGGGGTACAAAACAGAACCAAGTAACACAATCAACATCATCACCGGTTCCAAATCAAATCTCCAGACTCATTCCAGCAAAGCGAGAGAGCCGAACGACAGAGGAGCACTGGAGTATTTTGTAGAGACAGAATGAAAGATAAGTGTGGTGGAATGAGCCTGGGGAGATCAGTGCCCCGTCTGCCTGCTAGATGCAGTAATTTAGCAAACAAAAGTTCTGGTATTGGTATTGGAGAGGGAAGGTGGGAGAGACAGGAATGATGGGGCAGATCTTTCCATCAATCACACACCCAAATCAATGAGTCAGGCAACCGTGAGCAGAGACTGAGGAGATGTAAAGATTCAGAGGAGAGAGTCCGGAGGTGGAGGTGGGTGTGGAATGCGAAAAGAAAGTAAAACAGAAACTTTTTTTTGCGAATATTTGAGTATTCCTAAGGTTCATTAACCTTATTCAAGTAATGTTCTGTTACATTTAAATATTGTCAAATCAAAAGGGCTTACTTTAAATTACATTTTACATAATCATGTTTTAAGAATCATTCGTCGTGGTTTAAAAAGTACACTTATTTTGATTAGTTGACTAACATGCTAAAGCAAATGTAAGGTACTTGCTATTATTTTTTGTAGTGTATTAATTAATATTACATCTCAAGTTACTTAAGCATTATGCATATGAAGAGCCCTATGATTTCCCTGATACGGAAAACAAAGACAGAATTGCAGAATCCAGTCATATTAATGCAATTCACTGTATAACGCAGCATGTCACAGAATTTATCTAGAATTTTGGGTGAATAAATCAAAAGTATGTCAGTATACTTAAATCAAACACAATATGGATAGGCTTGTCTGTGAATATTAAACTGCAAAATACTATTTAAATATTAATCTTGCATGTTCTGCTTGTGTAAATGAATGGCGCAGATGCACAATTTCATTTACTACACACATACTGAAGTATGCATGGTGCTCGCAGTGTTTTCAGCCTCTGTCGCCTATATGAGGACATGAAAACGATCTCTAGAAGTGCTCTGAGAGTATGAGCATTTTACCATTTCTTTTGAGAAAAACTATCATCATATCATATAAACAGGAACTTAAAGGTCTTTACAATCCATCAAAATAAAGGTCGGTTTAACTTCAAGAAGCTGTGACTGAAATATATTACTGAATGTAATGGTATTACTACTACTAATAATTAAGACATTATTTTTAAGGAATATTTACCATAAAAAATTATTTACCAGAATTTATTTACCAAAATATCACAATGTAAATACACAACACACTATTACTTAGAGATGCTTTTGGTTATTACAATTTAATTAAATGTAAATGAAAATTAAGGGAATTTGGCAAAAATAAAACTAAATTTGAGAAAAAAATGAAACGTATTTCATAGGGCCTTAAAATTTTTATTTTTTATTAACTTTTAATAAATTGATGTTAAATTGTGTTAGTTTTCATGATTTTAGTTATTTAGGCATGCTTTTTAATTAATAAAATTTAATTTAACTATTAAAATCTAGAAAAATTTAAACGGAATCCAGAAAAAAAAATAAAACTTGGGAAAATTTGGAAAATCATTAAAACAGATTCCATAGGGCCCTACACATGTGTGTTTACACATACATTTAAAAACAAGACATACAAATTTCAGTAAAAAATTTAAAGTAAATGCTTATCAGTACAATCAGCAATACACTTTAACTACACTTCACAGAAAACAGAAATAATTATGAAATGTACTTAAGTTCTAAGGAAAGGGTAAGTAGGTCCAAAAAATAAAATAAATTCACGATAAATTTCAGCTAACTGCATTTAATATAAATGTAAACAACTACAATTGATTTATTTGCATTTCACTTCTGTTGTCAAACATTTTTGGTTATTATGGAACTAGCTAATTTCATTTAATATAAATGTAACTGTAATGCATTTCCATTTAATTTAATGAAAACTTCTGTTGTAACTCACGTTTTTTTTAATACAACTTGACTGTCATTGTATGAAAAATATAACAGTGATCATCCCGCTTAACATATTTTGTGTTGAACAAAAGATAGAAACTCATATTAAAAATGTCATGAGGATGAGTAATTGACAGAATGCTACATTTTGAACGAGCTGTCCCTTTAACAATGATGCCAATGAAACACTGCTGACTCTGACAAGGTCCACGGCAGACATGACTTGAGGCAGGTAAACGGAGGGAGAGATAGAATCAAGCCACAGTGGAGGAGGAGTAAAATAAGGCAGAGGTTGTGTAGGAGGATCGCTCTCTATTATGCTGTTGTCCCTGGCAACAGCCACTTTCTCTGTCTCTCTCTCTCTCCTTTCTTCATCCTTCTCTTCCACACCTCCTCTTCCTCCAGCCTCTGCTGTTCACCGTTAGCCTTTTCCGTTTTTGGCCTCAACCTCCCTCACTCATTCTGCCTCGATCACTCACGGCCTCGCTGCTAATACACCATATTTGCTTTTTCTATTTCTACGCCATCATGTTCATTTCTGTCTCAATTCACTCTCTCACTCTCTCTCTCAGTCCGTGAGTGCAGTGAGTTAATGAGTTCTCAGTTGTCTCACAGTGGCACTGAAGGGAGGAGAGATTGTCAGTCAGTCTGTGCATCTCTAACACACTAATCCCTGAATTAATCTGCACAGACATGTGCACTGGCACAGCATACCATGCTCGCTTTCTCTCACACGTACACGCGAATATTCGACGCGCACACCCACTATATCGCCGCTGACATGGTAAATAAACGTGCGAGATGCCTCTCGCCCAAGGTCTCAGCGTTAGACAATAATATACTTGGTAAAACGTTGACAACAACAGCCAGAAAAGAGCTCTAGGAATCCTTGGCAGTGTTAAAGGTGTCTGTTATTATTGGGATTTGACTTCCTGTCAGACTCCTGATCTGTATTTTGGCCCTCTGCTAGCCACGAGCAAAATAACTTCAGTCGCACTGTGATTTCCAGACAAATCAAATCTCGGACCGGTGCACAGGTAAGGTTATTTTCTAACAGCGTGAACTTTGTTTTGGCTTCTGACTTCTGTCTGGTACCCTGCGGCCCCCTTCGGTTTCTGTTGCGTTCTCCATTTTGTTCTCCCTGTCCTCGAGGATGTACTTTGAGAGTGAAATGTGGAATTTTTAGCAACAGTGCATGGATTCAAGTACAGATCGCCACGCTTTAAAGCGTCTTGCTGTTGAAATGACCATACAGAGTTCTTCTGCAATGCCATGCATCAGATATTGCTTTTGGCCTGGAAGTTGAACAGATCAAAGAGCTCTTTATACAAATGGTCAGGTTGAGAACATAGATTGCGCTCTTTGTCAGCCCGAGGTTGTGATTCCACATGTTCCCTCAAATGAGACCAGCTGGGAGAATATACAGTGCACAGTATAAATGAGCACACCCCCTCTAAAACTTAACAAATTGAGCAATTACTATTCCCTTGAAAGACATATTAGGATTCTTTGGAGATATAATGTTCCAAAAGGCCTGCTTGATCAATTACCAAAGAAGAATGTCAAAATTATTTAGCAAATTAAGATTTTCCTGTCAAAGTGATAAAATGTTGTGTTGCAAAAATGAGTACACCCTCCTGAAAGTTACTAAATAAAAGTAAAAAAAGAAAACAAAAGTGTAGGTTTAAAGCTATTTTTGATCAACCGGTAAGTATACTGAACAAAAACTTTTAAAGACAAGTAATTTCCTGACAGTTAAGGGCGTTTTATAGCCTACTGAATAATACACAGACTTATTTCTTAGCAGAAAGGAGGACAGTGGTACAAGAGGAATACCAAATTATTGTTTTAAGTGTAAAAATATATCAGAAGTAGCACTAAAATTCAAAAACAAGGGACTTGTGACAAGGCTCTTGAAATAACCAAGTCTTCACTTTAAGTTTTCATTTAATGATGAGTGAATTTTTGCTACAAAAGAAATACCATGTAAGAGTATCAGAGCCGGCCAAAGCTATGAAAAGAGTGACACTTCATCTCACAGAGTACGAAGCAGCCTGCAGAAGTGACATGCATGGTTATTGTCACCACTAGAATTACCCGCTGTAGCCAAAGCACAGTAAACTCATTTAACCTCTTCCAAGGCCCATATTTACAAAATATAGACTTCTGGGAATCCATACTCTGGTGTCAAGGGACCAAGTCAATCATTCCAAAATGTTCTGGTGTTGCTACAGGAGGAGTACAGCGAGAAGTGCCTGGTACTTACAGTGATGTTCAGTGCTAGTAAAGCTCTTCTACAGGGATGTATGAGTGCTGAAGGTGTGAGGGAGCTGTGCTTTATCAGTGCTGTCATGAGTTCACACACTACTGTGTGATGTAATACAAAAAACTGAAACTGCAGATGCTACCCTCCCCTCATTCCCTGCATTATTGGGCATTTTTTCAGCATGACAATGAGGATATTTATTCTCCCAAGGTGAAAATCCTTCAGTGGACATGTTTTTCACTCAGTATTAACACTCTTGAGCAGCTGTGGGGGATTCTGTAAAGACGAGCTAAGCAAAACTCCCCATTAAAGACCAGGGCATTTAAGGAGGTCGTCCTCCAGTAGTTTAACAGGACAGATGTGAAAATTTGCCATGAACTTGTGCACTCAGTGCCAAGAAGGGTCAGAGCAGTATACTTAATGTTCTGGAGGGCACATTAAGTACTAGAATATTATACATTTGCTGAATTACTTATAGGTGTACTCATTTCTGCAATCCATTATTTAAACAAAATTGGCTAATTTACTTATCTTACAGGAAATATTGGCATATATTTTGTTGTTTTTATTAAGTATATGTTTAATACATTTAAATATTGCCATCTTTCCATGAATTATATTAGTGATCATTAAGAAAATACATCTTTTAAATATATTAAGAGGGGGAGATGTACTCATTTATGCTGTGCACTGTATATATATACACAGACCTAAAAGTGGACCTTTTGCCAGGGTCTCAGAAGAAACAAGACCTGCATGTTGAAAGACTCAGAAGGCCCAAATTCCCTCAAGGGAAACTCATTATTCATACTAATTATGCCATTAATCTAATCAGCCTCATTTCTCCATCTCAGATCAATGGCTATCGATAAGGTCTCAGTCTGCCCGAGGCGTTAGTATCATTACACCTCCCTCTGCTGTCTCAAACACAAGGCTGTTAAGACTCAATGTTCCTTATGTGCTTCTGCTTGGGTTCAATCTTACATAAACCTTCTGGTGACATTTCTACTGGAATAAAAGGTATGTATGTATTTATTTTTCATTTACATCGAAATAGTTATTTATTTTCACAGAACGGTATCCAAACTCTAAACTACAGTCGTGGCCAAATGTTTTAAGAATTACATAAATATTGGAAATTGGAAAAGTTGCTGCTTAAGTTTTTATAATAGCAATTTGCATATACTCCAGAATGTTATGAAGAGTGATCAGATGAATTGCATAGTCCTTCTTTGCCATGAAAATGAACTTAATCCCGAAAAAAACTTTCCACTGCACTGTTAAGAAGGCTTCAGGGCGTCCAAGAAAGTCCAGCAAGCGCCAGGATGGTCTCCTAAAGAGGATTCAGCTGCGGGATCGGAGTGCCACCAGTGCAGAGCTTGCTCAGGAATGGCAGCAGGCAGGTGTGAGCGCATCTGCACGCACAGTGAGGCCAAGACTTTTGGAAGATGGCCTGGTGTCAAGAAGGGCAACAAAGAAGCCACTTCTCTCTCAAAAAAAAATATCAGGGACAGATTGATCTTCTGCAAAAAGTATGGCGAATGGACTGCTGAGGACTGGGGCAAAGTCATATTCTCCGATGAAGCCTCTTTCCGATTGTTTGGGCATCTGGAAAAAGGCTTGTCCGGAGAAGAAAAGGTGAGTGCTACCATCAGTCCTGTGTCATGCCAACAGTAAAGCATCCTGAGACCATTCATGTGTGGGGTTGCTTCTCATCCAAGGGAGTGGGCTCACTCACAATTTTGCCCAAAAACACAGCCATGAATAAAGAATGGTACCAAAACACCCTCCAACAGCAACTTCTTCCAACAATCCAACAACAGTTTGGTGAAGAACAATGCATTTTCCAGCACGATGGAGCACCGTGCCATAAGGCAAAAGTGATAACTAAGTGGCTCGGGGACCAAAATGTTGAAATTTTGGGTACATGGCCTGGAAACTACCCAGATCTTAATCCCATTGAGAACTTGTGGTCAATCCACAAGAGGCGGGTGGAAAAACAAAAACCCACTAATTCTGACAAACTCCAAGAAGTGATTATGAAAGAATGGGTTGCTATCAGTCAGGATTTGGCCCAGAAGTTGATTGAGAGCATGTCCAGTCTAATTGCAGAGGTCCTGAAAAAGAAGGGCCAACACTGCAAATACTGACTCTTTGCATAAATGTCATGTAATTGTCGATAAAAGCCTTTGAAACGTACGAAGTGCTTGTAATTATATTTCAGTACATCACAGAAACAACTGAAACAAAGACCTAAAAGCAGTTGAGCAGCAAACTTTGTGAAAACTAATATTTGTGTCATTCTCAAAACTTTTGGCCACAACTGTAGGTATTCATGAACTGATGAGCCGATGAATGCCAAGTTCTGTAATCAAATGCAACCTGATGATATTCACAGCATTAAAGTCAAAAAAGTCCTGTGGGAACTTTTCTGCAAGACGCGAAATATGTACCGTCAAGTTTCGATATTTGATGTGAAGCGTCCACTAAGTGGCGCTAAAAGAGTGTTTGTTTGTTTTTCCCAGAGCAGATGGACGTTCATATGGTACTTTTATGTGGCGTTGGTTTTGTAGGTGTCAGTTCTGACTTTTGTAGTTCTGACTTGAAATGTCCGTTGAGTGGTGCTATAACGTTAATGCTGTGTGATGTTTTAAAATATTGTACCACACCTAAACCTGCCCGATAGTATGAACAAAAGGGAATGTGATGTAAAAACACAATCGCAAGCATGCCCTTTTAAGCTTGTTTTTTGATTATTTTTCAGCTCTTTCATCTTGAGTCATGTTTTTCACAGGATTCGTACCCAAGGATTCTGCATCCGAAGTTCACGAACAAGCTTGTTACGTTCAGGAAAACGAAACATATGAAGCTGTAATCATTACTGTATATGAAAACGATTACAAGCGCTTGCTGTTTTACCACCTCTAGTGTTAATTTCTGTTGGAAACTTCAGTGATATGTACTTATTGGTATGTATTTTGCGTCTTATGAGTTCCCATAGGTATGTTTTCATAATGGGATCAGGTGAGTTGAGGTCTACAGCTGAGGTCAAAAGTTTAAATTTCCCTTTCAGAATCTGCAAAATGTTAATTATTTAACCAAAATAAGAGGGATTATACAAAAGTATACTGTATACTGTAGTCTACAAGAGAAAAGAATAGTTGAATTTATAAAAATGAGCCTGGTTCAAAAGTTTACATTCCCTTGATTCTTAATACTGTGTTCTTACCTGAATGATCCACAGCCGTTTTTTTGTTTACACTGCAAAAAAGGGTTATCTTACTTAGTGTTTTTGTCTTGTTTCTAATTAAAACATCTAAAAATTCTTAAATTAAGATGCATTTACTAAATAACCAAAATTACATACGATATTTAGTCTTGTTTTCAGAGGAATAAAACTGAATGAAGTGTAGTTTGCTTAAAATAAGTAAAATTATTTGCCAGTGGCTTAAGTAAAATACTTTTGTTTTAAGAATATTTTACTTACCCCAGATCAGATCATTTTACTTGTTTTCTTATGTAATTTTGCTTATCTAGTAAATGCATTCTAATTTAAAGAATTTTTAGATATTTCGATTAGAAACAAGATAAAAATACTAAGATAAACCTTTTTTGTGGGTGAGCTTCTCTAATCATCTATGCAAAGAAAACTATACTAACTATGCTGTCATCATATCAGTCCACCTATCCATAGCTCTATCTTCTCCTTTGATCCATTTGATTTGTCTTATAGGTTTTATGCTTGATGCCCTACCCTCTGCATTTGACCGGCACAAATAGGACACTGGCTTGTGCCTTTTTGAGGCTACATTTTTTTCTTTTTTTTTTCTTTTTACTTTTTAAATGTGTCTGTCTGTCTGATTTTGTCTGCTTGTCTGTCTATCTATCTATCTATCTATCTATCTATCTATCTATCTATCTATCTATCTATCTATCTATCTATCTATCTATCTATCTATCTATCCTTTAATTTTTTTGTCTTTTATTTTATTTATGTATTTTTTTGTCGTTTTTATTTCTTAGTTCTGTACACAGCATGGCTTATAACAATCATTAAAGCATCCACTGCTGCTAAATCCATAGCACTGCTGCTGGCAGCTCCGCTGCTACTGCTAGGTTTAGCTTTAGCAACCAGAAATCTGCGCATTGTCGACTCGTTACTTGATTCAATTCAACAAATTGTAAATGAGTGAGGAGAAAGAGAGAAAGAGAAGAGAGAGAACAAGAACAGAGTTATAGTAATCAAATAATTCTGATGAGAGACCGCGAAAGAATAGTTACTTAGTTTTGAGCTCTGCCGTGCCGTGACTGTGAGCGAGTGAGACGAGCAAGCGAGTAAAGCGAGTAGACACTACCTCCCTACGCATCTACCAATCAGTAGCTAGTTTGAAAGCGAGCAGAGACTGCTCCGACCATTTTACTTTAAATTTTTATGAAATTATGAATTTTGCATGCCTTCACGTTTGGGCGGGCAGTCACAGCATTTAGGGGGGCATTGCCCCACCTTGCCCATGCCTATGTCCGGGCCCGATTAAGAACCAGGGGGTGAAAACTTTTGAACAGAATGAAGATGTGTACATTTTTCTTATTGCACCTAAATATCATATTTTTGCATTTAGTACTGCCCTTCAGAGGCTGATCAGATGTTACACTACAGAAGATATTATTTGTTTCCCAGAAGACAAAATAAGTTAAATTTACTCTGAACTTCAAATTCAAAAAGTCTTAGGCAAAATTCTCATATCCATTACCATGCTAAAATCTGGTCAAGAGTTGTCATGATAGTACTATTTTCATGTTATATAGTAACCAATAAGTGACCAATATTAACATTGTATACTACAAAATTATAATCCACAGTGTGCAAATAAATATTAATTTTGAGATTTGCTATAAAGAACATTTAACTGTGTTATTGTTAATTTATTGTTATTGTAAATATTAGTAAATTATCTAAATGTTACAATAGAGAAAATGCAATACTATTAACGGCAAAATAAATACTCGCTGCTTCCACATATGGAGTGAAGCAAGGCTAATGGCTGTTGATCACATAGAATGGCTTCTCTGTGGTGTTTCATCAGTTTCTCTTTCTTGGTAAAATGAGGAACAGAGTTTCTGACTCAGAAGACCCAACGCTAATTGGCTATTATTGTCCAAATTCTCAGCAGAACAAAATGAAATTGCAATAAGTCACTATGTTCATACTTCAGCTAATGACTACTGCCTCCTGTTAGCATCGCTCGCAGCTGCAGTTAAAGTGATTGATGTGCCCTGTGTATATTTAAACGTGTTACAACACAGCTGTTATTTTAACTTGTTCACCCTGCTCACAAACACAAAAACCAGCAGGGCTGCGGCAATGGAGACACATAATGTTGAAGCAGTTTTTATATTCACGTGAGGTAGCAACTGTAACACACAATGAGCTGTGAATGACTGCCCAGTTATTCCACATTTGAGTCAAGCATTAAAAACAAACTTAGTTAAATATTTAGTGTGATTTGTATAGAAAAAAAAATAGTATTATTGTGGAGAAAAACTAAGCAGGATGTCAATTGCTGGTGTCCAACGAAAGCTAAAGGTTTGTAAAATCGAAAGTCAAGAATAAAATTATAAGCTGCTTCATTTAAGACTCTGTTGAATTCAAATGCATTTTAAAACAGTTTTTAGAAGCTAACTGGCATCCTAAATAATCCAGATTAAACCAGGTTACTTGTAGCTTAACATTGGCAATATTTTGATTGGTCCTTATAGGTTTTTTGTTGATATTAACATTTAAACTTTTGCATTTGTTTTAATATTTCACTGTACGTTTAACACTTATTCCATACTGCATAACAATTGTTTGAAAGAATATTTAAAATGGATTTAATGTACAAAATGTTAACGACCATCATTGTTGAAAAACTATTTGAAATTCTAACTTGGTGATCAAAACCCTGATTCTGCTTATACTTAGAAAATGAGAAAAATATGGTGCCAGTTAAACTGTGGAGTGATACAAAATACCAAAAGTTGCCATAAACAATGGTAAAATATGCAGTTTAGTATTTTTTTTTGACCACCCAATGATGACCAATAATAATTAAGTAATTTCAGAAAGCAGTAATGAAATAAAACAACAAAATTTAATTTGAAAATAAAATACTTTTGTGCCTGTTTAATTTAAATGTTGAAAAAAAAAACTGTCATTTGGGGCCTGTATGGTTGTTTTGCAGTAGGTGAAGACAGACTGCAGTTAAAAGAAAGAGAGAGAAAGTGGGAGAGCAAGAGTGCTGAAAGCAGGAGGGTGGTTTTTAGCAGCAGTCAAACTGTGAGTCCTGCAGAGAGAAGAGAAGAACGGTATTTTTCCATCTGCTAGGTGAGCGTGGAGCACCCGAGTCATCAGGTGTCTTAAAAAAACACACATACGTACCATCACTAAATACACATATCGCATTTGAAACTGTTCCAATACACAGGGCGATGTGCCAAATGTTTATAGTCATTGTTTATTCATCCAGTTTTGCACCCAGGACTCAATCTGTTGCCTTCTGCTCTGAGGGTGACTCATTAACTACCTGCAGAATTAACCCTGCATGTGCCCCGGTGCATAATGAGGTGCAGGAGGAGATGTGAGTGAGAAAAAAAACTCAATCTCTCTCCTTATTAGACCTTAAGGAGGTGCATCAGATTGACCCCCATGGTGTGTGTACTGCATGTTCAGGGATTTTCCTTTTCATTATAAAATACACCAGTGAGTCAAAACAATATGACAACCCATCTAATATGCTGTAGGTCCTACTTGTGCTGCCAAAATGACACTGACCCGCAGAGTCATGGACTTTTCAAGACCTTTGTCACAGTCACTCAAATCTTTATTCCGGCCCAATTCTCCTGCTCCAACACATAAATTACCCAGTCCTTCACATATGACCGTGTTTAGAGATAATTAACAATATTCACTTCACCTATGACTGGTCATGATGTTTTGGCTCATAGAGGGTTTGCACTTACATCACGATTTGGTCAGTTGCATTGAAGTCCCATTCTGAATCTAATGATTCGCGATCAGGTTGGAGCGCTTCGAAACAGTGAATCATTATGTGACATATTTTTACTTTGCTCACTTTTTCTTTTAAATTATTCATTGTTTGAAATGAAATCATTACAATTAATAGGCCTAACTTACTCCCCCCCCCTTCTGCTTTTTTCACAAATCGCACCCTGCTGGATTGCACGGTTAATGTACCACTGAATACATTTTTACGCTAATTTATGTCTAAACCATGGAAAAATGTGGAAGCTGCTAAATCCTAGTTGGGGAGCAAGAAAGGGCACAATATTTTGACATACTAAAGTTAAAAGGTGGTAAAAAATATGTACAAGCAGTATTCATTAAAATATTAGCATATATTTCCTCCCTGACTGGAAATGATAAGAACAAACACGAATGTTGTCAAGATTCTTGCCCTGGAAAACCTAGTACAGTTTGGACAACCACAAATGCCTTTTGTTCCTTAGACAGTTATTTGCACTCTTCTCCTTGATTTGTTATAACTTTTGGCAGTCTATAGTACTCCAAATGTTTTTCCCGGTCCGACCAATGAGTGCAGCCCAAAACATGACAATAATTAATCATTTTCAGCGGCAAAAATCAGCTAAATATGCAAGTTTCATTCGGTTCAGTGGCATTGTTTACATTGAGTGCCGCCAACATGATTGATGACACGTTGTGAAAACACTCTATTGCCGTATATTATCCGCATGAACAATTTCAATACATTTTCAATGTAGTCTTAGAATTTCAGACACCACACAGTATGTTTTCGAAAGAAAGAAAGAAAGAAAGAAAGAAAGAAAGAAAAAGAAAAAAAAATGTGAAGATGAAAGGTACCAATCATATACTACTGATGTATCCACCTTTTTCCTGAACTAACTTCTGTTTGGGTGCTCTTGCATTCCATAGAAATCCATGTTAAAACGGGATAAAAACTGATCGGGAGCTGTATATATGTGCTCATGTGTTTTCAATGCAGCTACCCTCGTGTAGGGTGAACAGATTTCTCATGGTGGAATACGGGACGGGTGGGCAAAGGGTGGTCTATATGGAGTGGAGTATGTTTATTTAGCATGAATGAGACAGACAATTATGCAATTAGGCTGCTGTCCCTTTAAGATCAAATTAGTGCAATTGACTGACACATATATATTTAAGCCATAACAGATGATGGACATTTTGACAACTGTGTGTGTAAGTGACAATTCAGGCGCAAGGAGAACTGATCGCACTCTGTCTGAGAGAACTGGGATTGCGCGCTGCCAAAAGAACGCTTCTGGTGTCCGGTGTCTGGTGATTCCGCCTATATCCTGCCTTCACTTACTGCAAGTAAATCGAATTGTGATTGGATGGTAATTTTGTAAGAGAAGCTTAGTTCCCTTTAATTGGGCTGTTTACGCGTGACTAAACACCACTACTACTCGTTCTGATCACCCAGTCATAAAGACAATATGAAATACAGGACGAAACATTATTTTTTCAAAATAAGTTGGGACACAAAAAATAGAGCTGAAATATGGCCAAGTACAGGTCTGTCCTGGGAAAAACGGGACCTCTGGTCACCCTAACCTCTCTCATGTAATCTTGCCACTCATTAAACTATGACAGGTGAGTTACTGCAAAAAGACGGTCATTGCGACACTGTAAAGATAAAACTATGCTGTATTGTGCTTTTTAAACCCATTTTCATAGGTTTCAGGCTAAATTATAGGCTCAGAAAATACGTAAATCTTACTAGAAACACCAAAGACGGAAAATTTAAAGCATTGTTTCAGTTGGGCGAAACATCCGCGTTCAGAAAAAAGGTGGATAAGAATAAAGTTGCTCATTTGTGATTCATCTAGATACTGAACACATTAAAGCTGTGCTACAATCTAAGATGCACCTCTGTTTATAAGATTACTTAAATCTTATCAGATTATATAAAAAGTTACATACATTGTAACATTATGTTAAAAAACAAGCTCTTGCACTTAATAATGAAATATGCAATATAATTGCAATATAATAGAATTCAAGTATGTATGAAGCATCTTTTCCAGATTCACTAAGTGCACATAATATTTTTTAAAAGACACTGAAAGATACAGAGAAATGTGATCTGGACAATCATTAGCACGTTTTGTGCATAAATTAATCTGGAGTAATTTTCCAAACATTACGGCTACAGTTTTAATCATCATATTCATATTGGGCCTTGCTAAAATATGCATTAATAAATTCACAATCTCACATGAAATGGGCACACAGATTTATCCCGCTTTCATTTCTCTCATGTACTCTGCATGTTTGTGACATCGGGGTTTTACTTATTCATAATAGGCCTATTGAATTTTACAAAATCATTTCAAATTTTATTATTGAAGATAAAGTGAGTCATGGTTTGGTTTAGTTTGGATTATACCGTTGATAAATATTCTCTACATTAATAGAGGTTATAATTTTTCACATTTTTGTAACGATCAAGGACTATTTTTAGGTTGTTTGGTAATTTAAAAGCTTGCACTTCTTTCAGACGAATACATGATTACACCACTCAGAAAACATCATCCTAAGACATTACAAGCATCCCGCTGGATTTGCAGGTCACTAGTTTACCAAGCCAAAAACAGATGTAAAAACACTGGCTCAGGTGCACAAAAAGAGGCTGTAAATTATTTAACAGAACAGAACAGAAGAATTAATAATAAACAGAAACAGTTGGGCTTATGATTATATAAACAGATAAACAGTGAATATATTTAAATAATTTAGAGTTTGTAATAACCTAAAACACAACATTTCTTTGGTAAACCACAATGACTCAGTATTGTGCAGCTGGTTAAGCATGGTTACCTCAAATGTTCTGAACTTATCATGTTCTGAACAGGGCTTTTACATTGTATATTGTGTATTAAATTAAATGTAAGCATATACTGTATATGTTGGAAGAACCCATTAACATACACCTTGAATTAACATAAGTCATATAATTCAAATATATGCAGAAAATGGTACAAAGGCTGGTATGAATCTGGGCGACCCGCATGCAAATCATCGTTCCGTATAACACTGTGCAGATGACTCAACATCCTCCACAGTGAATAAACAGAAGCACATGGCACGGAAAATTGGCTCTTAGATATTCTCAATCTTTAGACGGGGACCTCAGGATCCCATACATCCTCTTTGGCATTAAAGAATTGCCCAGAAATCTGTCAGTTTGACCCCATTCGAATTACTCTGTGGGCACAGACAGCTTTCATGATTCCCTGCCAAAGAGGTTTGGGAACAATAATCATCATCTCTCTGCCACTCCATCATGTAGGCCATGAGGAAACAGATCAGATCGGTTATTCAACATATGCTAGAAGTCCAGTAAGTGAATTTCATCCTGACCGCAGAGTGTTTCTCCTGTACTTTTTACATTATTTGTGTGGAATTCAACATTTCTGGCTTTCTTTCAGTGGCTCTTGCCTGTGTAATGAAGGGCTCATGACATAAAACTTGGACGGTCCATCATCTTGGCCGGAGAAATGTGATGCAGCTATGTCAAGTTGTTTATAAAGTGGATATAGCCAGATTCCCAACTTTGCTGAGGGCTGATGACACCGTAGAGATGTGTGAAGAACTTGTTCTGCACCAGAAACACGAGGACAATAAATTGTTGGGCCACTGTTAAGACTCTCCAACACTCCTAGACAAACCAATAATTCTATACACAACTAATGTTTATTAGTAAATGTCCTCATTTCTAGTCAGAGCTTGAAGGGGTTGGAAACACTGCCAAACTTCCCATGTACCCAATAAATGAGTCAGATTCATGATTCAGAGTCATGATTGAGTAATGGTTGTTCTTAAATTTTCAATGACAAGGAGCATCCTGTGGTTTTAATCGACCAAGAACTGTTGTCATTTAAACTCTCACAATGTCACTGCATAGACTCATTATGCAAAGTTTTAAGAGGAAAGTCACCTGTTCTTAAGTTGTTTTATTATCTAGGTCTCTCCTTCAGTTTAGTGCCCTTAAAACTTGCAAAAGAACACAACATACATTAAGTATATTAAAGTGGACGTCGGATACAAAATTCACTTTTACATGATGTTTGCATATAAATGTGTGTTAGCAGTGTGTGGACAAAAATACATGAACTCCTTTATTTTAATCCTCCCAAAACCTAAACAGTCTCAATTATCAAGTTTTGCTTTTCTGAGCAGGCCCCGCCCACAACCATTGACGGACTATCCTGTATTAGCATATTTTTGCCCTCAGCCAGTTGTACACTGTCCACCATTTTCTCCGCATTCGGATGTAAAAGTGAACATAAGAGTCTTCATTTTCTCCCAACATCAGAGCCATTGAGGACGCAGTGGATTAGTTTTGGTTTTAATGGTAATGCGCCATCAAATGCACAAAAATCTAAAGAGAGGGGCGGGGTGAGCAATAGCTCACTAAAATGGGTCGCTGTGAACAAAGCTGTTTTTGACAAGGTAAAAAGATGTTGTTTAACATGACTATTGAGGAATTTTAACCAAAGTATGTTGCAGACATTTTATGAAGACCATAAAGTATCACACCAACTTGTCGAAAATGCGCATCCGGTGTCCCCTTTAATGCTTCATCATCAAGGGACATTTTAAAGTTTTCATAAGGTATAATATGCATAATATACATTAATATTTAAAAGTCTGTGGTCAGTAAGATGTTTTTAAAATAAGATTCTTATGATCAAGGCTGTATTTTTTTTTTTAAACATTTTCCCCTGTATTTTCTATATCTTCTTTTTAAACATATTGTAAATGATTCAGAAATCATTCTAATATGCTGAGTTGCTGCTCAATAAAAATGTCTTATTACTATCAGTAGTTTTCCCCAAGGATTCTTTAATAAAGAAAGTAAAAAAGCATTTATTTGAAATATACAACCTGATCTCATGACGAAAATGTACCTATGGGAACTTTTTTGCAAGATGTGAAATACATACTGCCATTTACGTTTTGTGACATATTCGATGTGAAATGAGTGTCACTAAAAGAGTTCTTAGTTTTTTCCCCAGGAACAAATGAACATACATATAGTATGTTTTATGTGACGCTGGGTTTGTATGTGTTACCGCAGTTCTGACTTGAAATGTCCATTTAGTGGTGCTATAACTCTATTGCTTCATGACGGTTTAAAATAATGTACCATCTGCACTACACCTAAACCTAACCGATAGTATGAACAGTGAACGTGACGTAAAAATGCAATTGCAAGAATGCCGTTTCAGCATGTTTTTAATCTCTTATCTTTCAGCTCTTTCATCATGAGTCATGTTTTTCACATGATTTGTACCTAAAGATTCCACATCCTAAATCCAATTCCATGCCGGCTGAGCTACTAGTGTCCATTTCTGATGGAATCTGCAGTGATTGGTACACTGTAAAAAGTGTTCACCAGTTTCAACTTCAAAACTTAAGTTTAGCAGCTGCATTAAAATTATAAGTTAAATCAACTTAAAAGTACAAGTCATTTTAACTAATTTTATTGTTGTGAGTTGAAATGAATAGTAGTTTTAAGTTGATTTAACTTAAAATTTTAAGGCAGCTGTAGAACTTACGTTTTTAAGTTGAAACTGGTAAAAACTTTTTACAGTGTACGTATTTTGGTATGACTCAGATGACTGGGTCTGCATACAAGTTATCGTCATGAGATCGGGTAGCACTTTTGTGAAATTATAAATGTCTTTACTGTTGATCAGTTTATGTGTTCTTGCTGAATAAATGTATTAATTAAAAAATAAATAGTGTAATTTTTTACAATAATGGAGTTAATGTGTCCCTTCTTGTGATACCATAAAGTTATAGCCTACTGAAAAAATACTTAAATAACCAAACAAATAAATAAAAAAGTAAAAAACTCATCATTCCTCGTTTACTCCCTGTTTATTTTCAATCTAGAAGTGCACAAAAAAGTGAACTCTTTAAAAGACGCACACTTAGCTTTGCTTAACTCTTTGCTTAAAATAAAGGTTCTTTATTAGCATCCATGGAACCTTTCAAATGCAGAAAAGCTTTATAGTCAACAGAAGTTCTTTAGAATTCTCTTCAAAATGGTTCTTTTAAGAACTGTTCACTGAAAGGTTCTTTGGGGAACCAAAAATAGTTCTTCTATGGCATCACTGAAAAAAACATCCTTTTGGAACCTTTATTTTTAAGAGTGTAGTTGTGTTTAAGAGTGTAGATTTCTCTAAAGACATAACCTAATCTGACCCTAACTCCGAACAAAACTTGAATGAATGAATAGTTATTAATCAATGTAGTTTTTGTAACAAAAAAAATGATTGCATTACACAAATCTTCCATGAAGGGATGAGGGTCTTATGAGAGTCTTTTGAGTGCCAGTCAGAATCACTCTAGTTCTCCCAGCGCTGGTGCCGCTGCACCCTGGGCAGGTGATAAAGAGCGACACATGGCTCATGGGCAGAGTGCAGAAAATGGCATCCAGCTGTTTTCAAACTCATGTCAACAGCTGTGGAGTGGCCTCTCACTGCAGTTGAGAAAGCATCTCCAGGGTTCAAGCCACATAAAACTAGAGTCCGTTATTCACTTGGCATACAGCTAAGAGCTAAAATAAAACTGAAAAACACATATTCTTCAACTGCTGGAAGATACTCAGCCATTTAGCATCCATTTAATTTGCCACAATAATTTCTGTCATTTCTACTTTGAGTTAAGTATTTCAACCCAATTTTCTAACCAAATAAATAAATAAATAGTAGATGAATTTACAATGAACTAGCACCACTTTGATTTTACTTACAAATTTAAAGCAGCAATTAAACATTCCATTATTTATTTATTAATTTTTTTCCCAAGTTTTCAATTTTAGTGGGTTGAAATCGAGGGGTCAGTGTGTTGGTCGCTCTCGAGATGAATAGGAATGCTAATGCACAGATTTAATAAGTAATATGGGCCGCAGTTTAATTTTGTACAGTGATTGGTTAGATTCCCTGTTGGTTTTCCCACTGATTTGTTCACTTTAACAGATTCAAAAGAAACTGAACTTCACTCTTTCCTTGTCCTAACTCTCCACTCCATCTTTTCTTCTTTTTCATTGTCCCCAGGCGCTCTGACGCCTCCATGCGTGTGGTCATGTGGCACTCTGGGGTGTTAGTGAGTCAGTAGGGCGTGAACTGCTTTGAACAGGCTGCCTCTCTCTCTTTCTCTCTCCTGCCCTCCACTCCTCTTTCCTGATGATTTCACTCAGTTCTATAACTGCGTGCATCTCCCTCCATCTCAGTTAATCTCTTTCTCTCCCTTCCTTGTCCATTTGTGCCATCTGTTTTTAAAGCCTTACACTAACCAACCACTAGGAATTAATAAGCGTTACATAACCCGGCCACACTTGCTAATTAAACTACTGTACACCAGTTACAGCATTTACAAACCATCATTTCAAGATAAAGCTTCTCAACAGCTTGTTTATGCAAGCCTTTAGAATACATTCAAAATGGAAACATGACTAAAAACAGCTGGCGTATTTGCAGGCTTCCTCGTCCTTCATAAACCTCAACAAAGGTAAGCCAGATCAATGTAGCCTGGCGTGCACATTGAACAACGGCGCCTACCATATCAACCCATGCACTGCCTCCTCCTGCTCCCTCCTTCTGCATTTGTATTGTTTAAGACCACAGTGTGTTACAATCTCAACACTGCAATAATCCCATTTTGCACAGTCATCACAACTGTTGCCATTCTAACCTCTGCGAGCAGCAGAGCATGACAGCACGCGCTTATAAACACCTTTCAATGCTCAATCTCCCTCGACCAGGCTGAATATGGCTGGCACCCACCGCCAGCTCGCCTGTGATAATCAAGCAGTGCAGGGAGGTAATGTGGGAGTGTGGAAGGATGACCAGACTGTGAAAGGGGTGTGAAGAGAGTGAGGTGTATAGCTAATAAAAAGGAAATCAGGCTTTGAAACGGAGTTAAATTAAATTTACAGTTACAGTCTGTGCACCGCTTGGCAATACACAAGGCTTGATGTTTTGGCAAAGGTTTTTGGTGGAGAAAAATATTATGAACAAACTGGCCGGATTTAGTTTGGGCAAAGTTATTTAATATTATACAATACTTAGTTACGGCCGTTGAATATTAGCGGCATCCCAAGAGTGCTGAGTCTAACAGTCAGAGGCGGCGCTAGGGGTGGGCTAAGGGGGCTGAAGCCCCAAATGTTTTCAATAAAGCCCCAGATGTTTTTATTACCATGTCTTGTGCGCATCATGATTGAGTTTTGTGCATTAAAATTATTTTTATTAAACCAACATTTATCAGCAAACTGCAGCTGCTTCAGGTATCTTACTGTAGCCTATAAATTCATAATACAGATCTCACCATCTGTCAAAATTAGATTATTGTTATAGAATAATATATAGAATATATAGAATAATATAGAATTTTATTCATATGCACAGACTTTTTTTAGGACTCTAACACTAAATCATTTAGAACAATTATATGAACAAACTGGTTAACATTTAGCATGGTCTGTGGCAGACTTTACTAAGCGTCAGGGCAACAAAATTTAATAAACAAGAAGTGATTTAAGGAGAAGTTCACTTCCAGGTAATTTACACACCCCATTGTCATACAAGATGTTCGTGCCTTTCTTTCTTCAGTCGTAAAGATTTTTTTTTTTGAAGAAGAAAACATTTCAGGATTTCTCCCAATATAGTAGACTTCTATGGTGCCAGTGAGTTTGAATTTCCAAAATGCAGTTTAAGTGCAGCTTCAAAGGGCTCTAAGTGATCCCAGCCGAGGAAGAAGGGTCTTATCTAGCAAAACGATCGGTTATTTTCTCAAAAAAAAATTACAACTTATATTTTTTTTAGCCTCAAATGTTCGTCTTGTCTAGCTCTGCGTGTACTCTGTGTATTCCAATTTAAGACAGTTAGGGTCGAAAAACTACCATCTCATTTTCTCCTCCAATATCAAAATCATCCTACATCCCTGCAGAGGCACCGACCCAGTGTTTACAAAGTGAACAAGCAAAGAACTGACTGTTCTAACTGTCTTAAACTGGAATACACAGAATACACACAGATCTAGACAAGATGAACATTTCAGATTAAAAAGTATATAAACTTTTTTTTAGAAAATAACCAATCGTTTTGCTAGATAAGACCCTTCTTCCTTGGCTGGGATTGTTTAGAGCCCTTTAAAGCTGCATTTAAACTGCATTTTGGAAGTTCAAACTTGCGGGCATCATAGAAGTCCACTATATGGAGAGAAATCCTGAAATGTTTTCCTCAAAAAAAAAAAAAAAAAAAAATTCTTTACGGCTGAAGAAAGAAAGACATTAACATCTTGGATGACAAGGGGGTGAGTAAATTATCTGTAAAAAAAAATTCTGGAAGTGAACTCCTGTAAATTTTACAGGAAATATTGTCTTTTTGCTCTGTTTCGCAAAAAATGGTTCTAAACAAAGCCATGTTGTGCATCTCTGCACACAGCAGTGTTTTATTACTAAATTTGTTTGCCTTTTTTGAACCCTTGATTCAGTGATTCACTGGCCCATTAATAAAAACAGTTTCTTCGTTCCTGAATGAATCAGCCGTTTGGAACGAATCAACTGACTTAATAACTCAGTTATTAAGACAGTGATTGCTGCCATCTACTGGTAACTTTAGTCTCATTTTTAAAAGTGTCATTCTATTTTTTCCTTTCATTTCATATTTCTGTGTTCAGAATTTTAAATTTAAAACATTAATTTCACAATATTATTTGTGCAATTTGTAAAATTAATTATACAAATGTAAATTCTAATCAACTATACTTGTCTCTTTAAAAAATAAATAAATAAAAAAAGCCACTTAACCAATGTAACTTCTTAGCCTTTTTTATTTGAAATGTATCATGTGTATTCTGATAGATACATTAATATCTCTGGACTAAGCCCTGGATATCCACTCACCCTCGAACCACCCCTAACAGCCCCTAACAGCACTGGAATTTCTTCATCCCACTAGTAGGTGGCATTAAGTGGCTTTCTTTATTAGTGAATTATTAAATGATTCATTTAACTATTTTGATCAAATGTGTTGATTCATTTAGGGATGCAACAAGCGGCTATTTTATTAATTGAGTCATTGAATCACTCAAAAATATCAAATATTAATAGTTACAACATATTCAAAAGAAAAACATTATGATAGTGGTTAATAATACTGGTGCTTTAAAAAAGAACAGGTGCTTTAGTCAGAAGCATTTTTGTCCGAATGTCAGTGTCAAAAGGACAAAAGTTGAATCTCACTGATGTGTACATGAAAAAAAAACACACACAAAAAAGCAGTAATTCAAGTCAACAGATGTGTCAGGTTGACATATGACTCACTTAGAACAAATTAGGCATGCATCTTGCACAAGTAGCATAAAGCATTATGATTGGTTGTCAGGCAGAGATATGAAATTTATGTTTGTGAGGGGGAATCACTGCCCCAGAGGCTTTCAAGCCCCCTGCTTTGGCGTGGAAATCAACATTTACACTAAACTACAAAGACTGCTGAGATTTGTGGGAAATGCTGTGGTGCCAGACGCGAGCTGACCTGATTCCTTATCCCCTGACCCAATCACATGCGAGAGGGAAGCCCATTGGGCAACGCATCATTACTAATCCACTAATGCTGAATCACAGAATAGATCAGATTTAGAGATCACACAAAGAGCAGCTTATTGAGGGGCTGGCCACTGACAGTGGAACTGGGCAAAACCAGTAAAACACCCAAGGTTTGTGCTAATCCTGGTGAAGACTAAACGAATCATAATGTTCAGCGTCAGTCCTCTACTTCACCCCGTACTGTGAATCTAAAATCTTCAATAGGATTCTATTAACTCTGGCCTCCTCCATTACCAAGACAATTTCATCAAAATTTAAAGGGAACATTAGGGTTTGAAAGGAAATAAAAGTCTACTAATCCATTATATGCCTCGTAAGACATTTGGCTCAATGGGAAGCCTAAATGTTACATCCTGCAGTAAAATAGTAAGTAAAGTGATCTCTTCTGGAACTACACTACATGCTCACCTCCATGTTTTGTGCAACAACAACAAAAGTCTAGTTAACCAGGCTTTTTTTTTTCTCAAAAAAAAAAAAAAAAAGCAGAAATTAGGCTGGCGTACCACGAAGCACCAATGAATTTCAGTACATTTGTCTTTCAACATTTGGGTCAGCTATATGAATTGCACTTAACAGTAATTTAACACACATTTATATACTTATATCTTGTGAGATCCAAATGAATAAACGAATGAATGACTTCTGACAAGTGAACTTCAATATGTATGCCCTGCTCAGCATGTAAAGCCCTGTGAATGAGAAAGCAGTTAATCTCTGCATGATGGGAGCATGTCTACAGCATGTGATATTTTCCTGATTGAGCACAGAAGTAACTGAGCTGTCCATGGTTCTGAAAATAGAAGTCAGTCATGACTCACACACAGAGATTTGGTGTCAGAGAATGAGAGATAGTTTGGGAAGTTATTAGATGAGTATATAATTTGGAGTTTATTTGGACTGCCACTGGCTTAATGGGCAATTAGGTGACCTGTATACACACACACACACACACACACACACACACACACACACACACACACACACACACACACACACACACACACACACACACACACACACACACACACACACACACACACAGTCAAACATACATACATATACTGTACATACATACTCCTGTTCAAAAGTTTTAAGATTTTTAATGTTTTTAATTAAGTCAACAAGTTACAAGTTACCCTTTTTAAAATGTAACAAGTATTGTAACTGTTTGAATTAGTTTACTAATGTAACTGATTGCTTTAGATTACTTTTCTAAATTTCTAATGAATGTTTTCAACTTTCTAGTGAATGTTTCAAACAAGGTTAACTTTAAAATGGATTACTGTCATACTTTCAAAATCTTTCATCACTTGAAATAAGATTATAGATCAATTATAAATTGTTATGAGGTTAAATATAGATTTAAAATCATAACAAGAAATAGTAAATATTAATACAAGTAATATTCAATTGTAACCTCTTTTTAATCATTAACATTTTCATAAGTAACTGTGACTGTCTTTTTTATCAGTAACTGTTACAGATTAGTTTATTTTGTAAATAAAATAAGGAGCGCAGTTACATGTAACACTGTTCATGTGACACTGAAGACTGGAGTAATGGCTGATGAAAATTCAGCTTTCATCACAGAAATATATTATATTTTAAAGTATGTTAACATAGAAAACCATCATTATCAAAGGCACACAATATTTTACAATATTACAGTTTTTCTTTTGTGTATTTTTTTCAAATTAAAACAAAAACAAAAAGCTTCTTTATAAAAAACATCTTAATGATCCCAAACTATGTGACCCTGGACCATAAAATCAGTCATAAGGGGCAATTTTAATGTATGTATAAACATATTTATGGGTCAAAGACGAAAAAGGGTTTAAGCATAAAAACAATAAGTGTAATACTGTTTTAAACTGATGTTGTTTTTCAAAAAAATATTGAAAATTAGTGTTTAATTTAATTGCATTTTTCTTTTTCTGAGCAAAAAAAAAAAAAAAAAAAAAATCAATATCATACATTTTTCCCTCATTTACAGAAGACACCACTAAAATGTCATTCAGTGTAACAATCTTGTCAGGCATATTTACAACAAAAATCAGTGTTTGCCATGTTAAAAGATTAATTACTTTCACCCCAAATACTAATTAGTTGTAATTCAAAATTTTTAAAATTTGCCACTATCCTAGGTTTTGCCCATTTGTCAGTAAGAATTTTGTACTAATTTAAAACACAATAAAATGCAATATGCTCCCTTATTCTTTTATATATTTTAATATGTACAAGTCATAATAAACATGCTTGAATTTTTACATAAATATTGTGTTACACTGAATGACAATGTAACATTATTTCAAACAAAACTTGACATTTTATTCTATAAAAACTTTTTTGAAAGCTTAAAAGTAGACACTTTACTTACATTTAATGTGCTTTCTATGAACATAAAATCACTTTTGTAATTCTTGGCATAGCATGAACATTTTAACGACTTTGGCCCTTATATAAGCTTTCCGTTGATGTTTGGTTTGTTAGGATAGGACAATATTTGGCTGAAATACAACTATTTGAAATTTGGAATCTGAGGGTGCAAAAACATCAAAATATTGAGAAAATTGCCTTTAAAGTTGTCCAAATGAAGCTCTTAGCAATGCATATTACTAATCAAAAATGAAGCTTTGATATATTTACGGTAGGAAATGTACAATATATCTTCATGGAACATGATACTTAATATCCTATTGATTCTTGGATTAAAAGACAATTTATTGTTGGTTATTGCTACAAATATACCCATGCTACTTATGACTGTGGTCCAGGGTCACATATATGGAGAGAGAGTTTGAAAAGTGACAGAAGAGGAGTGTCCTGATAGGTCTCAAAGGACAAATTTAGCCCCAGTCTAGCGGCTGTGTCTCCGTTTATGTGCCTCAGTAGCTGTATAATACTAGTGTGGCTCCACAGGGAGAAAGAGTTAGAAATGGAAGTCCCATTGGTGACTGCTGACCTTGCAAACATGTTGTGCTTGAGTGAACATGTCAGTCTGATGAGGGCATGAGTACAGACCAGTAAAGTGACCTCTTCTGTACACACGTTCACACGCTCAGAGTTGTGTGCCGCTGCGTCTGCCCACTAAGTGAGGATGTACTTCCCTCAAACAGAATCACTTTTGATGTTTCACTTTTACAGATACAGTTGTGCTCATAAGTTTACATACCCCTTGCAGAATGTGCAAAATGTTCATAATTGAAACAAAATAAGAGGGATCATGAACATTGCATGTTTTTTTTTTATTAGTACTGTTCTGAATAAGCTATATCACACAACAGATGTTTACATATACTTTACAATACAAAATAATAACTGAAATTATAAAAATGACCCCATGCAAAAGTTTGCACACCCTTGAATCTTAACAATATGTGTCACTGGTGTTTTTATATTTTGTAATAGTTGATCTAGAGTCCCTTGTTTGTCCTGAGCAGTTCAACTGTCTGCTGTTCTTCAGAAAAATCCTCCAGCTCCTGCACAGTTTTCCAGCATCTTCTGCATATTTGAACCCTTTCCAAAAGTGACTGTATGATTTTGAGATCCATATTTTCACACTGAGGACATCTGAGGGACTTATACACAACTATTACAAAAATTGAAAACATTTACTGACGCTCAAGAAGCCAACACAATGCATTAAGAGCGAGGGGATGTAAACTTTTGAACAGGATGATGTGTAAATTCTTCTCATTTTGTTTAACAATCATATTTTTTCATTTAGTACTGGACTTTGGAAGCTACATAAATACTGTTTCCCAGAAGACAAAATAAGTAAATTTAAAAAAAAAAAAAGTTTACACCTATAGGGTGCTCTTAATGCACTTTGAGGCCTACTTAAGCATCAGTAAATGTTTTCACCTTTTGTAATAGTTGTGTTGTGTGAGTCCCACAGTTGTCCTCAGTGTGAAAATATGGATCTCAAAATCATACAGTCACTTTTGGAAAGGGTTCAAATATACAGAAGATGCTGGAAAACCAAAGAATGTGCAGGAGCTGGAGGATTTTTCTGAAGAACAACAGGCAGTTTAACTGTTCAGGACAAACCAGAGACTCATGAACAACTATCACTAAACATAAAAACAGTCGTAGATCATCCAGGAAATGAAACATAGTATTAAGATTTAAGGGTATGCAAACTTTTGAATGGGGTTATTTTTATAAATTCAGTTATTATTTTGTCTTGTGGAGTATATGTAAACATCTGTTATGAGAAATAGCTTATTCAGGACAGTACTACATAAAAAAAAATGCAATTTTGATTCTTATTTTGTTTAAATTATGAACATTTTGCACATTCTGCAAGGGGTGTGTAAACTTATGAGCACAACTCTATATTGGGGTACTCATAAAAAAAGACAAAAAACCACACTTTGATTTAAATTAACTCGTCAAAATATATAAAAGTTCCCCGGAGCAACAAAAATGAACAGTACTGAAATAACCACACCTAAGATACACATAGACTTTTTGAGCATTATATATTTGCACACTGTAATAAAAGAAAAAGAAATGTTGGCACAATATAACATTAGTAAGAAGTGTCTAAAATAGGAAGTTGTGTTTTCTAAATCAATATGTAATTTAACTAACAGTTATATCGCATTCATTATAATTACTGTGCCCAGTCAACCTCTTAATTTACAAATATAAAAAAAAATACATTTGTTGAGCAACAGTGGGCATAACAAATCTAATGAGCGTATGCAAAAGAATAGGAATATTTTAGATTCACTCTTCAGTGAAGCCAAATGAATGAATCCCTGTAAAGACTCTTAGTAAAGCTGACTCTAGTGACCTCAGAGTGTTACAGCATGATGTAGGTCACATGTTTAAAACACAAATACTGATTACATTTATGCATGTGTATAAAAGCAGTATCGTTCATCCAAATCAACTTGGACTGCATTCAAAATATAGTTTTTCACTTCATGCACTCCCAGGAAAACAAACCAATGACCTTTGGGTTGCTAGAACTATTCTGTACTTCTTAAGCTGTTTATATAGATGTTCACCTCCTAAATTTAAAGGTGGAGAAATAGCATATAGATAGCAAATATATATATAGATATAGCATATAAATAGCAATAGAATAGCATATATCAATTTCTATTGAAGCCACGACAGATATGTACACATTTAGAGAACAGCCAGGTAGATGCAACCAGTCTAAGCTAAATTTATAATGCAGATTATAACGCAGCACTATGTGTCAGTTTTCTCTTACTGGATTCAGCTCTGAACAGGACTATGAAGAGAGGCAGGATGCTGTTTGATTCTCAACTTTTCAAACCCCGACAGAGGACTGCTGTGGAAAAAGTACACACATAGCGAAAGTCATTCTTGTAGCATCGCTGCACTAACGAAAGACCAAAAAGAAGCAACAAATCCAGCGGGAGTTGTGGGATCCTCACAGTTTCACGGATTATGTGCTTTAGAAGGTTATCGAGTTTGAAGTCGCTCTCTGGAGGACTACACTAAAACGAGACCTTTCCCAGGTGTGTTTTCAGTTATTGTTCACATTATTCAAAAATAAAGCACATGAATATCATTACCATTTTCAGCAACAATCAAGCTCAAACAAAACCAGCGTTAAAACCATTTGCATTCTCATTTAACACACTAAACACATTACTCCAGCGCGCCTTGAAGTGCACAGGCAGTATAAATATGTATGGGTGAGAATCAAATCAAACCAGAAAGCACAAAACAGGCTTAACCATTTTTTCCCCCTTTTTGCGCAGTGATATGGCAAACAAAACAAAATGCAAACAGGCAGTGAATGGGTGGTGAATTAATTCTCACTTCACGATACTCTATTTATTAAAGGGTCCCTTAACTATTCAGGGCCATGCTGTGCACCAATCCAGGGCTTGGAAAATCATTATGATTTAGGTAATGAAAACACCACTGTGCAGGGCAGGAAGCGGCATGTCCTCATTTTTCTGCTTCTTGCTTCGACCTTATTAAAGCGTCATTAAATTTTGAGGACAGAATATGTCCAGTTACAGCTCAATGAAAGTGTCCGTTGTCAGAAGGGTGATATTGTCACAAACGGGACGACCAAGAGTGAGGATCCAAATGCAAGGCTTTATTAAGCAGATCGTAGTCAGACAGACAGGGTCGAAAACACCAGCAAACATGAACAGCGAAGACAATCCAATAGCGTAATCCAATAAACAAGCGTGGGTCAAAATCCAGGTGGGCAGTCCAAATGAAACAATGAAATGAAAACAAGAAACTAGAAAACTAAGACTAAGACTGGGAAAACAAAAACAGAACTATGGCTAGGGAACAACAAGGAGACTAGGAAACCTGAGAGCAAAGGAAAACGCTTGGTAGAGTCCGCTGGAGCAAAACAATACTTCGCGATGTGTGTGTGTGATGAGCTGGCTTTTATGTCTGATAAACAGGAAGTAACCATAGAGGCAGCAGAGGGAGCAGCAACAGTCAGTGGGGGTAAGGGCTCCCTCTGCTGGCCTGGCGTGACATAGCCCCCCCCCAAGGAGCGGCTTCCAGACGCTCCAAAAAACAACAGGAGGAAACAGTCCAGGGGAGCGGTGGGGGGGCCAGGAGACTGAGGCAGAACAGGTTGGGCAAAGGCCCTCCAGAGCAGGGCAGGAGATTCAGGAGCCCTCCAGGGCAGGGCTGGAGGCAGAGCAGTCCTTTGAGGTGGAGCAAGAGTCTTAGGAGCCCTCCAGGGCGGAGCAGGAGGCTTAGCGACCCTCCGGGGCAGAGCAGGAAGCGTAGAAGCCCTCCAGGGCGGAGCCGAAGGCGGAGCAAGGGGTTTAGGAACCCTCCAGGGCGGAGCAGGAGGCGGAGCGGCCCTCCAGGGCAGAGCAGGAGGCGCAGGAGCCCTCCAGGGCGGAGCAGGAGGCGCAGGAACCCTCCAGGGCGGAGCAGAAGGCGCAGGAGCCCTCCAGGGCGGAGCAGGAGGCACAGGAGCCCTCCAGGGCGAATCAGGAGGCGCAGGAGCCCTCCAGGGCGGAACAGGAGGCGCAGGAGCCCTCCAGGGCAGAACAGGAGGCGCAGGAGCCCTCCAGGGCGGAGCAGGAGGCGCAGGAGCCCTCCAGGGCGAATCAGGAGGCGCAGGAGCCCTCCAGGGCGGAACAGGAGGCGCAGGAGCCCTCCAGGGCAGAACAGGAGGCGCAGGGGCCCTCCAGGGCGGAACAGGAGGCGTAGAAGCCCTCCAGGGCGGAACAGGAGGCCGCATTATGGACTGGGACCTGGGGAGAACAGAGATAGAGGAGGCAGACAGAGCAAGGAGAGAAGTAGAGAGTTCATGGGAGAACGTGGCCTCCATAGCCGTGACCAGGCAGACGAGAACTTCAGGAACGACTTTCGTGGCAGTTCCTGGGCAGACAGAGACTTCTGGAACGGCCCCAGACGCCAAGACGGAGATGACAGGGAACCTAGGCGGAGCAGGCAGGGCAGGGAATTTTGGCGGAGCAGACAGCGCAAGGGACCTTGGCGGAGCAGACAGAGCAAGGAGTCTTGGCGGAACAGGCAGAGCAAGGAACCTTGGCGGAGCAGGTAGAGCAAGGAGTCCTGGCGGAGCAGATATAGCAGGGAACCCTGGCGGTGCTGGCAGAGCAGGGAGCACTGGCGGTGCTGGCAGAGCAGGGAGCACAGGCGATGCGGGCAGAGCGTGAAGCCTTGGCTGAGCGGGCAGAGCGTGAAGCCTTGGCGGAGCGGGCAGAGCGTGAAGCCTTGGCGGAGCGGGCAGAGCGTGAAGCCTTGGCGGAGCGGGCAGAGCGTGAAGCCTTGGCGGAGCGGGCAGAGCGTGAAGCCTTGGCGGAGCGGGCAGGGCGTGAAGCCTTGGCGGAGCGGGCAGGGCGTGAAGCCTTGGTGGAGCGGGCAGAGCGTGAAGTTCCGCTATGTACGCCACCTCCGAAAGAGGTATAGGCGCAGCGGACATGCCTGTAGATGAGGTCTCCAGAACAAACTTGTGGGCAGACTCATGGGCCGAAGAGGCAACTGGGGCGCAGTGTGCAGCCCACACACTCAAAATGGCGATAGCCATAACAGGTAACACAGTTGGCAGAGGAATGCCCTCCGGGTCATTGGGCGTGGGGCTTGGGAGCGTTGGCTCTGTGTGACTTGGGAGCGTTGGTTCTGCATGGCTTGGCAGCGTTGGCTCTGCATGGCTTGGGAGCGTTGGCTCTGCATGGCTTGGGAGCGTTGGCTCTGCATGGCTTGGGAGCGTTGGCTCTGCATGGCTTGGGAGTGAAGGCTCTGGATGCTCAGGGGAGATGTGACTTGGCAGTGAAGAAGTAGCTATGACCTGACTCGTCATGACAAGAGCAGCAGTGACTTGATTTGGCGTGAGAGGGACAGCTGTGGCTTGGCTTGGCTCGGAGGGAACAGCTGCTTGACTTGGCCTGACAGGAACAGCAGCTGTATCTTGACTTGTCCTGGCAGGGACAGTGACTGTGACGTGACTTGACTCGGCAGGGACAGCAGCTGTAACTTGACTTGACTTGGTAGGAACGGCAGCTGGTGCAGGTTCGAGAGAAGCAGATATGACGTTCACAGGCGATGGCTTGGTTGACGTGGCGTGAGCAGACGCTGGCTTGGTTGACGTGGCGCTAGCAGACGCTGGCTTGGCTGATGTGGGGTGAGCAGACGTTGGCTCGGCTGACAGTAAGGGACCAGCCGAACGAGCTGACAGCAGTGGTGGGTCCTCCAAGCTAGACATTAGTCTCTGATACGTCCTGGAAGGGTGAGAGTCTGACGCTGTAGCCACCCTGTTAATAACAGCCTCAGGTATGGCGGCCATTTTGTGTGCCAGCACGGGCGTGGCGGTCATCTTGGGTGCAGGCTCTGGCGTGGCGGCCCTCTTTGCAGCAGGCTCTGGCGTGGCGGCCATCTTTGCAGCAGGCTCTGGCGTGGCGGCCATCTTTGCAGCAGGCTCAGGCGTGGCGGCCATCTTAGCAGCAGGCTCTGGCGTGGCGACCATCTTAGCAGCAGGCTCTGGCGTGGCGGCCATCTTTGCAGCAGGCTCTGGCGTGGTGGCCATTCTGACCGGGAACTCAGGAACGGAAGCCATCTTATGAACGTGCTTTGGAACGGCGGCCATCTTGTGAGCAGGGTCTGGAAGAGCGGCCATTTTGCGAACAGGATCAGGAAGGGCGGCCATCTTGGGTGCAGTCTCAGGAAAGGCGGCCATCTTATGAGCTGACTCGGGAAGGACAGCCATCTTGGAAGCAGGCTTTGGGACGGCGGCCATCTTGTGAACTGGCTTGGGGGTGGCAGCCATCTTGTGAACAGGCTTGGGGATGGCGGCCATCTTGTGATCGGGCCTTGGGGTGGCAGCCATCTTGTGAGAGAAGTCAGACGTGGTAGATTTCTTGTGAGCTGGGTCCAATCGGGTGACCATCTTGAATGCGGACTCAGGAAGGATGGTCATTCCGAAAGCTGATTCGGGAAAGGCGGCCATTTTGTGAACAGGTTTAGGGAAGGTAGCCATCTTGTGAAGGGGCTCCTGAAAGGCAGACATCTTATGAACAGGCTTTGAACTAGCAGACATCTTGTGCTTTGGCTCTGGGCTAGTAGACATCTTGTGCTGTGGCTCGAAGCTAGCAGACGTCCTGTGCTGTGGCTCGAAGCTAGCAGACATCTTGTGCTGTGGCTCGAAGCTAGCAGACATCTTGTGCTGTGGCTTGAAGCTAGCAGACATCTTGTGCTGGGGCTCAACTAGAATACCCACAGTACATGGAGAGCCGCATAACGACAGTGCATAGTTCATATAATCCTTCAGTGAGCATAAGGATTTCCCCCCAGGCAACATTGATCTTGTTGGTTCATTCAGCCCCATACGGAATAAGTCCTTAAAGTATACCTCATCAAAAAATGATACTTTATGCAACAACTCACTGAAACGTTGAACATATTCCTTGATGGGGAGATCTCCTTGTCTGAGGAGCAGAAGTTGGTCGACTGGGTCCATGTTGTGATGCTGGTGGTGAGTAAAGCCGCTGGATCCGGGTGTGGCGAAGTATTCTGTCACAAACGGGACGACCAAGAGTGAGGATCCAAATGCAAGGCTTTATTAAGCAGATCGTAGTCAGACAGACAGGGTCGAAAACACCAGCAAACATGAACAGCGAAGACAATCCAATAGCGTAATCCAATAAACAAGCGTGGGTCAAAATCCAGGTGGGCAGTCCAAATGAAACAATGAAATGAAAACAAGAAACTAGAAAACTAAGACTAAGACTGGGAAAACAAAAACAGAACTATGGCTAGGGAACAACAAGGAGACTAGGAAACCTGAGAGCAAAGGAAAACGCTTGGTAGAGTCCGCTGGAGCAAAACAATACTTCGCGATGTGTGTGTGTGATGAGCTGGCTTTTATGTCTGATAAACAGGAAGTAACCATAGAGGCAGCAGAGGGAGCAGCAACAGTCAGTGGGGGTAAGGGCTCCCTCTGCTGGCCTGGCGTGACATATATAAATGACCTGTATGGGTTGCACAGCGATATGTATGGCCTTTCTTAAAGTGAGACATAGAGTTCACACTAGAAGCTACAAAATAAAAGTTAGTTTATAACTAACACAATTAACTTAATTAGGTTGCATCATTAGATCTTAAAGGGATAGTTCACCTAAAAATAAAAATGACCCTATGATGGATTTACCCTAAAGCTATCCTAGTTGACTTTTTTATTTCAGATGAATGCAATCAGAGTTATATAAAAAAAAATGTCCTGGCTCTTCCAAGCCAGTGAATGGGTGTTGAGATTTTAAAGCAAAATAAAGTGCATCCATCCATCATAAAAAAGTGCTCCACACAGCTTCGGGGGTTTAATAAAGGCCTCCTGCAATGAAACAAATCATTTTGGGTAAGAAAAATATCCATATTTATAACTTTATAAACTGTAATCTCTAGCTTCTGCTAACTGTTGTACATGCGTTCAAGAGTTCCAGTGAATTACGTAGGATGTATGCGTAGCATAAGCTCCATTGAGAATATACTGGTCTCGCAAGAGCCTAATTTTGTTTACAGCAAAGGAAAACCAGTCAGCTCTTGGCTTATATCGAAATCCTCTGAATTATTATTATTATTATTATTATTATTATTTTTACAAATCCTCGTTTTGTACTTCTAATTCATGACCAATGTTTTGTTTTGCTATCTCCACTGCGCTTCTGCGCTTGTCACTTCTTACCGAACTTAGGTGAGCAAGGGTCACAAACTAATGTGGGGTTAGTTGTAACACACGTGTTTGAAATATTTCCACACATGCTAGCATGACCAAATTTACGGTATTTACTAGTTGCTATATCAACACATAGAGTGTGCCAAAATTAAAAAAATGTATGAAGATATTAATGAATGTTTATTTTACCGTAGTAAAAGTACATTTCTGGCTGAAGTCAATTTTTTATCTCAGTTTGTATTATTTATTTAAAATTAGACAAAACTGCTATTATTTTAATCTTCAATCTGTTATTTATCAGTTTAGATAGTTTTGTAATGATTTGCTATCTAGCAGAAGACACTAACTGGTTTTGAAGTCTAGTTGCGCAGATGGGGAACGTTGCAACACTGTGTTAATTATTTAAAAAAAAATGCTATTATATTATTTGACAAAATTAATCATTTAGTTTTATTGAAAAAAAAAATATTTTAGTCTTGAGTTTTTTTTTTTCATTAGATCAGATAACATTTTAATTTGTCATATGATCATGTTACAATGTGCCCCACTCTCTTGTGAAGGCACATAACAGTTAGCAGAAGCTAGAGATAAAGTTTTAAATATGCATATTTTTATACAAAAATGCATCAAAATGGTTCAGAAGGCCTTAATTAACCATGTGGAGCACTTTTCATGATGGGTGGATGCACTTTATTGGACTTCAAAATCTCAACACCCATAACTGCCATTATAAAGCTTGGAAGAGCTAGGAGATTTTTAATATAACTCCGATTGTATTTGTCTGAAAAAAGAAAGTCATATACATCTAAGATGGCTTGAGGGTGAGTAAATTGTGGTAATTTTTGGGGGGGGTGAACCTTTAATAAGAAAATTTGCATAGATTACCTCAGATTTACCCTCCATCGTGTCGTTCCAAAAGAAGATGTTTTGAGAAATAATACATTTTTAGAAACCATATGTAAGAAAAAGATATAAAGAAAAGCTATTAAAATACTAATAGAACGAATTAGAAAAGTTGACATTTATTTATTGTTGATAATGAAGCCCAGCATGAACAAGTAATATCAGGCGACACATAGGAAAGTGTGTAGTTTAGTGTTGTTCAGGTTTTGTGCTCAAGACCCACTAGGAAGCCATTTATTCTTTTAATGTTCAATCTCTTAAAAGCTATACGAGTGTAAATGTCAACATCAGCGTATATGTCTGAAGGATTTAAGTCTTTCACACAGAACATGATCTCATTTAAGTAATCCAATCACCTTGCCATTTCGCTCCAGATGTTACTCGTGGTAGGAGGCTTCTGTGAATATTTAGATACTCTGTAGGGTTATGTTTTAACTAAATCTAATAGTGTAATGCTCACATATTTAGGACTGCAAAAGTTGTATCTTAGCGCTGACTTCATTTCCAACTAGGCTGAGTTGTAAGTTATTCACAGCTGGTGCAAGCAGCCCCCACTGAATTCTGTTCCTGCAGATTCTGTGAGGTCTTGCTCTTTCCTCTAACACCATTAAATGCAATAGAGAACAGCTATTTATCAGATTAACCAGTAAAACCACAGAAAGCTTGGCATTCACAATACTGAGACTGATTCTTACATGGTGCTGGTGATAGAAAGAGAGAGAGAAAGAGAGAGAGAGAGGGTGGGAGTTGAGATGTGGGCAGAGACTCAGAAAAATGTTATTGCCAAAACACTGAACTGGGACAGGCAGAAAAAAACACCAGTATCTGTGATTCGGAGCTGCTCTCTGAACAGTCGCTCTTCTAACTGAAGCAGGAAAGAAAGAAGAAAGGATCTCCAAGACATTCCTGGTTACTTATTGCTACAAATTCTCCTATTTCTCTGTCTTCTCTGTCTATTTCTCTCGGTCTCCCAGGTTTGTATGCTTTACACACTCACTAGTGGATGATAGGGGGGTAACGGGCCTGGCATAGAGTTCTGGAGATGGCAGATGGTACCCCTTCGTACACACACACACACACACACACACACACACACACACACACACACACAAACAAAAGTCTCTCACCACGTATGCCTTCTCTTGCTCATATATGAACACGCAGTCAGTTTCTGTATGTATAGTGTGATTACTAACCCTGTCTGTGTCCCTGTCTCTCACATATATGGATCTCTGAGTCAAGGATTTGAACAGCTG